>NW_010181455.1:0-96570 GCF_000695765.1 Mesitornis unicolor
GAAATATATATTTAAATTTAATATATATTTAAAGAAATATAGTAAGTAAGCAGTATAGAGTAGAACTGAGTACTGGTAAGGGATTTTCTCTCTGTGTACTAAATCATATATTTATTTCTTCTCTAGGTAACATTTATGGAGTAGTTTCTTGCCATGCTTCAGATGACTTGGCAGAATTGGCTTCTGTATATAATGAAGATCCAGAACAATTAAAAAAAAAGGTATTCTCTATTTAAACAATATTTATAGTGAAAACAGTTCTGTTAGGTAATCTAGATAACTTATACTTGCTTTGTTGGTCTCCCAAGGATACTTATAGATGTGTTCAGTTTTGTTTCTGTCAGACTATCCATAACTTACTAAGATAAGTTTGTGTATGCCATTCTTTAGAACTGAGACATCAGCTGTAATATACCATGTCTATCAATTTTAAAATTTGGAATAAATTCTCTGTAGTAGTAGTTGAGATGCTATGCACAAAATTCAACAAAATTAAAAAACCCCTGGATAATTTTTTATTATTGTTAATTATTTGTGGAATATTATCTCAATAGTATGATAACACTTTTAAGCTCCTCTTCTTATTCTATTTATGATGATCAGAAGAATTTGCTACTATTAATCTTGCTCCTAATATATTCCATTATTTTATAGAAAATGTAAATATAAAAATGTATGCAACTTTCCAAGAAAAATCAAGAGTTATGAACCTGAGTTTTTTTATATTTTCTTAGGATTTGGCTGAATAACTTGCTGAAGTTCTTAGAGAAACATAAACTTGTATTCAATTTTATCACTTTTAATTTGTCACCTGGCTTTTGTTAGTGAGCATTTTACAAACATGGTTTTGGTTCTCAGAAGACCATTGTTTGGAACGGCACAATTACTTTATGCAACTTCAGCTGCATTACAAATATTAATATATGCCCCAAGCATGTGATGAACAGATGAAAATTAGCAGGAATAGATTGCTTCTTGCCAATAAAGAACAATGAAAGAAATATAGCAATCTTCATGCACATAGCATTATTTTCAAATAGACTTCTTTAAAATTTACTCTGTATCTACATCTTCCCCTATGTGTGGAACAGTATTAATGCATAAATATAGTGCTTAGTTCCACAGAAAGTAAAACAAATCCCAAATGCAGAACATTCATTTTTCCAAGTAAAAATGTAAAATAGATTTTAAAAACACATAGAAATATTATATTACTCTAGAAAACAATATTTTGATTGATACATTTGCAGTATTCAATGTCTAAGGATTCCAGTCAGTAGTAAGTTTCCTATTATTATACTTGGTGTATGATTATCTTGTTCTGGAAGATTTTTATAATGTTCTGGTTTTCAATTTTGTTTCTTGTTTCTTAATGACGATATTAAACTGTATTAGGTATTATTTGAAATTGAAAATGAAGACTTGCAGATTGCTACAACACCTAGTTATAATAGTCAGTTCGCTAGTGATGCAGTGGTCACTGATGACCATTTTGTTACAGGTAAGCAAACACCTTAATTGTTTGGTTGAGTTGATCTTTAGCATCATATTGGTATTTCCTGCTTTTCTGTTTTTATGAGTATCATAACATTCTTTGTAAGGAATTGCATGTTACAGTATGCAATATACTTCATTAATTTAACATGAACACATGCCTGTGTTTTTATCTTATTTCAGGATCACAAAATTATCCTAGTTTTTAATGTCTTGATAAAAACTTGTTTCAGAAAATACTACCCCATAATTATTTAACTAATTATTAATACAAATGGATGCCAAATTGGAAGCACTAAGCAGTTTGTGCTTTGGCCACAACTTCTTTTATTTTTTTTTAGTCACATTGGCTGGGAATGTTTCCCTTCGCTATGGCCTTTGCATGTTTTGGGGTGGAGTGCATCAGTTATAAAACTCCTGCTGATAGCCACAGAAGACATTCATCCTGAAGCCAAAGTATAAATCTGAAATATACACTGGTAGAATAAGCATGATTGTAGCATGAGTCAGTAAATGTGCATCATCGTAATAAGACATCTCTAATAGAAAATGCTTACATTGTACTTCTGAATTCCTTAGAGATATATATTGCTGGCTATATCAGCACAGAATCCATCTCTTGTCAGTACTTTAAGACTGTTTAATATCCTCCAGTACTTATTAGGCAGTTAAATAAAAGTTTTTCTTGGTTGATTACAATTTCATAGCTGATGTTGAAATGAGTATAAGCTTTACTCATCATGAAGTAGAAGAAAAGTGTAGACAAGAATTTGAGCAGTGGGAGAAAAGACAAAAGGAAGTTGAAGATGAGAAGAGAAGAAAGTGGAAAGCTGAGAGGGAAGCACAGGAAAAACAGAATGAGGAAGAACATGCAAGAAGAGTGCGGCATCTGGAGGAATCTGAGGCTGAAAGAATAAAATTAGAGCTTTTTCATACGGTAATTAATAATATTGAAGCAAATCTGTTCCCATCTAGACAGTATGGATTCAAGATCGATGTGAAAAAGAGAGTAGTATCCCAAACTGTATGATTGTCCTAAGCTCTTTCTACTTATGATACCAAAGTGAGATATAAGACATATTTAAGTATGATCCATTGAGTTTTATGTATTTACTGTTTTGATCAACAGTGAATTAATTTGCTGTGCTAAATGTTAAAATGTTCTTTAGGCTTTGCCCTTACTACATTTTTATATTATGACACCAGCAAAAATACCAGAAATAAGAGTAGTGCTAAATTACTCACAAATGAAAAATGGTCACTGTGCCTTAATAGAGAATACTTAATTTGGATCTCCCACCTCAATTTTACATTTAGATTAAAAATCATAGGTGAAATAATCTGAACCAAAATCATTCAGTTCAGAAATGCTGGTGCTGTGCGTCATCCAGGTAAAAGTTACAATACTCTCTTCTCTTGCCTGTACCTGGGATTGATGTATCTAGGAGTGTATGTATCTGCTTCATCTACTGAGTTCTGCCACAACAGAACATGACTCCATATGTTGGCCGATTGCATTCCTAGAGTAGCTGTGTTTTGCTATAGTATGTGGTGCTTAGAATTTGATAACTCTCCACAGAAAAGCATAAGAACATGAACAAATGTAATACTTAGGCATTATACTTGTGGGACCACAATGTTGTATTATTTACTCTTAATATTTGTGTTTTGAGAGAAACATTAATAATGCATTTTCAGTTAACTAATTTATAGCTTTCTGAAGTGGTGACCATCTTGGTCTCAGCAAGGTGTGATTCTGTGAAGGTAATTCAAGCTGTCAAAATTAAGGAAGGGCTTAGTGAGTGAAAAGACCTTTGATCTCTGAAGGCCAGTTCAGTGTCTGATGTAGCTCCCTCTTCAGCAGGCTTCCTTTGCTCTTTGACAACACAAATAATTTTTGGATGTAGAATGGCTTTCTTCCTCTAGACAAAGTGGGACATGTCTCTCTGTTTAGTCACTTTGGTAGTGCTGTTGCTAGCACACTATTTTTGGAGGTTAGAGATGAAAACTAACTTCCCCCATTACAGAAGGATCTAGATGTCTAGTCTCCTACTGTCTGAACAGCATGCCTCTGAACATGCATGGAAATCAGTGCTTAGGCACCTGGGAGAATTTATGCTCCAAGCTGGAAGTGCTAGTTGGATAGACTGGTTCCTTCATATCCTGCTGTATCTTTAAATTGGCTGATAGTGATTTATCTTGGTTCCAACAAGAGTTATGTGGTTCTGAATCAGTTTTTGGTTTTCAGGTACTTTATGTCTCCCAGTTTTCAGTCAGTTATAATTCCAGATAATTTGGATTTTTTTTCTGATTGGGACTATGTTAAGCAAAGAGGGAAACATTATTTATTTGCAAATAGGGAGAAATAGACTTGAACTTTCATTTCCCGTTAAGAAATAATCTCAGTGAAAAAAAAATTCTTTAGCTTTACTTAAGAAAATTCTTCTTTGAAAGATTTTAAGATTACCAGTAACATACCAGTGCAATTAAAGGGGGACTGTTTATGCTACTATAAGAGGGTTTTTTGTTATGTTTCTAGTATCTACCTGTACGGCTTTGAATGGTTGTTTCTTAAGTGCAGTTTTCAACTTCAGTAGTAGTACAGAATTTGAAAAGGAGGTGGCAGTTGTTTGAGTCATTACTGAGATGCTGACTCTGAAGGTATGCATCTGTCAGTACATGGCCAAATCCGCATTACCAATGCAAATGAGCAGTTGTTTATTTCGATCCTCATGCAGCTGAGTTTGTAATTTTAATTCAGACATTTGCAAAAGTGGATCACTGGAAAGTCAAGAAGAAGGGGGATACTGGAGAGAGGGTGTTTTGTGATGTTCCAGGTTTTGTACAATAGTCATTGAAATTATTTTGTTGTGCAGAAACACCAAACTGCAATAGAAGATGAGTTTCTGAAAGAAAAGAAAGCTTGGAGAGACAAAAAGATGCAACGTGAGGTAAGGTTGTACAATGAGCTTTTGTGAAAAGACTGAGATTACTATCATGTTTGAGAGTAAGTGTTTTTCTAGAACAGTTAATAGACCAGATTCTGTTTATTAATGATAAATGTGTGCCAACACTTGTCCTATTTCAAAAGTGATTGAAGTCTATCCTAATTGTTTTGGCCTAGGAACTGATCATGAAGCTACAGTTGCAAATGGAAGAGGAGAAAAATGCCTTGGAAAAGCAGAAAGTAAAAGAAATACAACATCTGGCAGAACAACAAAATACAGCAGCTGTGAAAATCCAAGCTAGATTTAGATCATTTTTAGTCCATAAAAAATATGCCCCCATCCTAAAAGAATGGAAAGATGAAATAAAAAAGAAACAGAAAATACTAGAAGAAATAGAGAGAGAAATGAAAGAAAAAGAGGTAAAAATGAAGAGGCGAATAGAAGAAAATAGGCAAAAGGAAGAAAATAGGCAAAAGAAAGAAAAGGAAAAAAAGACACAAGAACTTGAAAGACAAGAATATTTGGAAGAGATGAGGAGGTGTGAAGAATATGAGAAAAAAAAAGAAAGCCTGAGACTTGAAAGAGAAAAACAGCTGCAAATGAGAAGAGAAGAACAGAGAAAACTAGGAGAAAGTAAAGCAAAAACTGAGATAAGTGAAAGTGGAGAAAACAACAAAGCAAGCATAACAAAAGATAAGCAGACAGAAAATGCAGAAGTGGTAAGAGAACAGAAGAAGGAACTAAATAAGCAAGTAGAGGAACAGAAAGGAAAACAGGCTGAAACAATAGATGAAACAAATAATTGGATGTTTTCAGGAGAAAGAAATTTGACACCAACACCAAATATGCTACGCTCTGAGAAAAAGGAACAAAATTCTAAAGTAAATAATGAGAAAGTATGTATTAATTCAGTAACATATGTAGATGAAAATTACTCACAAACTAGAGATCTTAATAAAACTCTAAATAGTCTTACTTCAAAGGATGAATCTGTTAATTTTGGAGCTAATGACATGGTAGAAAATAAGGTAAATAGTATATGCAGCAGTCCACAAAATGTCCAGCCAAATGTTAGTAATAGAGAAGTCAAAGATCAATTTTCTCAGTCTGAAACAATGAAGAAAACTGTGTTTCTAGGGGAAGATGCTAATAAGGAAGTCAAAGAGACCCGGGACAGAATTCAAGATGTAGCTGAGTGTTCCAGTACACTAGGTCTTCCTGATGATATTGAAAAGAAGAGAATAAACTGGATGAACACATGTAAATCTTGGTCTAAAATATATGAAGAAAACCAAGGAAAGCAAGCAACTATAAAAAAAAGACCAAGGAAAAGTTTAGTTAGCAAGATGCCTCCATTAAGTACACAAAAGATAATTCATAGTGGCCCTTGGAGTACTCTGCAGCAGGTAACTATACAGAAGAACGAAACAGGAAGCTGTGCTACCATCTCTCTCTTTTTTTTCTTTTTTGTTCTTTTTTTTTTTCTTTTTTATTTTAGTTTGATATGTCAGCAGAACACTGTTATGGAAGAGGAGCAGATTGTTGTTGAGCAGGATATAGACCTCTCAGTGAGAGTTCCTCTGCCCAAGAGCAGAATTAGGACAATAAAAATGCCTTTTGAACTCCTGTCTGCACTGTGGAGCAAATTAGTGTGGTATTAGTCCTCAGATGATTGGCAGTATCCTAAGCCTGTAAAAGGCAGGAGCTCGTAGCTCCTATTTTCTGCTAAATGAACATGGCTTTGCCTTTGTATGAGGGTCTGCATTTCAGCTCCTGCTCATCTAGCCTTTTCAGTGTTTTGAGAAGACTAGTCTCTTCCAGAAGCAAGACATTGCTGATCAGCTTCTAGATCAAGTTTTTGCCATAAGGAACATGTGTTGGTTCCCAGCACTTACTTTTCTTACCACTTGCTAACCTATCACTGTATGCTTGCTCTGTGTTCTCATCTTGGTATCCACTCTGAGGTGACATCCTAGACTGCATACACTTTTATACTGAACTACTTCTGTCTGTTCTTGTGCACTCACTCACTCGTTATTTGTGATAGTATGTTAGGAAACAATTCACACTATTAGTTACTTTGCTTAGGATTAATCTTCCATCCATTCATGATAATGTCATTAGCAAAGCATTGGTTTTATTTATTTTAAGGTGGATGATAAAATCAAACAGATTGGTTTCACAATAACTTCTATTTAACATATCAAACCCGTCATTACCATCCTTTTCTATGTGAAAGTATTAACACTACTTGCTTGCATTTTCTAAATTGTTGGTAGCATGTGTTTTGGTCTCTTTTACTTTTTAAAGAAAATAGCCATAATGTAACATTGTACAATGAATGTTCAATATACAGACAATTAATTTTATTTATCAATAAATGCATGTAGGTCTCAACACTTACACTCGAAGATTTGCCAGCTTGTAGCCTCTCAACGTTATCTGAGTGCTCAAATCTTCAAGTTTTGACTCTGAGGCGCTGTGGACTAGTTGCACTGGAAGGACTAAGTAGCTGCAAAGACCTAAAGTATATCAATGTAGAGGTACCAAACACATTTGATTCTTTATAATAACCTGGGGACAACTGCCATTTTTGCTGCTTAAGTGGTTGCATCCAACTTAAATGCATATCTTTTAGTGCCTTAAGAGCATAAGAAAGTCAACAAAATACTCCCAAATGTGAACAAAATTATACCAGCATTATTAAAATTGCCTGAGGCAGGGGATTTTTAAGAAATGTGCTCTTGAGAAAAGGATATTAGCTGAGAACAGTGTTAATATCTGTGACCAAAATATGTCAAAATGCACATTTTCACTATTAGTAAATAGGATTTCAGCGAAGTCATAGCTGTCTTCATTAATGTCTAGTATATATGATGGTTTCTAATCTCACAGGATTTGGGAAACTAGGAAAGTATATGTAGAAAATATCTGTCTTTAACTTCTCCTTACACTTTTTGTTTCAACTTGTAGGCATTTTTCAGAGCCAGAATGAAGTTTGAGATCTATTTTTGTTCTATCCCATCAGTACACAAAAGACATTTTCTATGACTCATCAATTTATTTTCCTAATGGAAAAACAGAGATGCTTTTACTCCTAGCTAGCATTAGGATAAAAATAAGCAATTATGACAGTCTACCATATTTTTACGCTTAATTCTGCTGTTTCACTTCAGATGCTATTTAGTATTCTCCTTTATTGCAGGAAAACAACATTCAGACAGTTGACTGTGAAAATCTAGAAAATCTCTGTATTTTGATTCTGAATAAGAACCATCTTTCATCAGTTTGTGGCTTAGATGGCTGCATAAATCTCCAAAATCTTGAACTTTCCTACAATAGGATCACACGAATTGGTAAGAAAATTAATGAAAAATTATTCCAATTTGTATAACAGTATTTGTGCTGTTTATATTCAGAATTATGCATCCTTTAAATTCAGAGCCAGCCAGCTGCTAAGCCCAAGGTGAATGAGGAAACAGACTTAGAACAGACCTGCATTTTAAAGCATACTCAAGTTCACATTTACTTGTAGTGTGGCTTGGCTACTGCCATGTATTCCATCTACCAGGTCATATAACTGTTGTTAAACAAAGAGAACTAAAAATATTTTTAGAAGGGTCCCTAATATTAGCTGCGCTAACTCAATTGGAATATGCGAGTAGCCTGAGTTTAGTTTATCTACAGAAACAATTAATATTAAGCCTAACCTTGCAACTGCAGAGAATTCCAGTGTGTTTCTGACTGACACAGTAAGTAGTTATACTTTATATTATACTTTATATTATTATCTGTCTGAATCTGTGAACCATGCTAATACTGGGCCACGGCCTCTGTTTCTACCAAAATACTGCCCATTCTGGCTCCAAACTATTGATCTTTATTTCCCTCCCACTCTGGCTCTTCATCACTACTTACTGCCCCAAAGCTGGAAAAAAGAGTGAGTCCAGGGTAAAATTGTGCAAATCATTATCCTACAGGAAGGCTGGGGAGGGACTTTTTACAAGCGCAGGTAGTGATAGAACGAGGAGTAATGATTTTAAACTGGAAGAGGGTAGATTTAGACTATATATTAGGAAGAAATTCTTTACTGTGACGGCAGTGGTATATACTGGAACAGGTTGCCCAGGGAAGTTGTGGATGCCCCCTCCTTGGAAGTGTTGAAACCCAGGTTGGACAGAGCTTTGGGCAACCTGTTCTAGTGGGAGGTGTCCCTGCCCATGGCAGGGGTTGGACTAGATGATCTTTAAGGTCTCATCCAACCCAAGCCATTCTATGATTCTATGATTTAGACACAGCAGGTGTGCCAGCCCCTATTGTCTTTAGAGAGGCAGTGTGTTATATTTGTTAAGTCCAACAATTGGCAAGCAACAGATGTTGCCTGGCATGCTGTCAACCAGTTAGAATTTACATGTACCCAGACCACTCGATGAATGCATCAATACATGAAATCTTACTGACAGGATATCCATGTTTTTTGTTGGACACCCGGGAATTTTTCATGTAGTGAACAAGTGTTTGCCTCTCTGATAGTACTGCCACTAGGACTGTAAATTGCCTAAGGTGTAGATATTGTGTCTCAGCCTCTGGCAGACCAAAAATGTTGCATTGTGAGCCTTGTGTTATGTAGATTTGGTATAGATGTAATCAAGATCCAGAGCCTTTTCTGCTGACAAAATGTCAAGAATGCTGTAAGTAAGTGGAGAAGCCAGTTTTTTGGTTTTTAGAATGATGTATGGAGGGAAGACCATTAGTGGTCCCTCAAAAGGAACAGTTCAGAAAAGGTAGTAGTGAATTGCCAGATCATTACTTCAAGGCTTGAAAGTAGCAAATTTCCTTCAAGAAAGTAGCACAGCAGATAGAACAGAACTAGATATAACAGCCTGCCTATGTACCAGGGACTTGGGTTTTGGTGCATGACATACTGTGATATTTGTACAGACCACCAAAATATGTGTGACTATATAACATCAGTATTATAGTATTAAGAGATTAATCTTCAGAGATTGGTCCATTGAAGTAAAATCCTATGGTCAAGAAAAAAACTTGCACGTGCCGAAGTAATTAATTTTGTATAAGTTGAAACGTGAAACCTGAAAAAGGGACTTTCTAGTTGTAGTCTTAGCCTGTGCTAAATCTAAAGATTGGAAAAGACTGCAGAGGTGGGAATGGAAAGGAGATAAGGAGATTTTGATTTTATTTGTCTTGATTTAGACTTTCAATTTTCTTTAAACATACTTTATTTGCCTGCTAGACAGGAAAATAAATTTTTGCTAGACAGCAGGAAAATAATATAAAACAATTATTAGTCTGACAGAGTAAACACATTCACATAATACATTTATATAATGAAATTATTTCCACTGTTAAAAAGGAGACTGAAATACTACATGGATAATTCAATTGTGTGATAAATAACAAAGGCATATAAACAGGAAATGGGAATATTTTTTTAAAAATCTGTAGATTTAGAGGTTTAATGTTGATGTTTTTAATATTTTTGCAAATATGTACAAATTTGGAATGTTAGTATTTGTGAACAGTTTTTAAAACCTGAGAATAAAGGTATCAGAATATAATTTTTACTGTAAAAGCGTATCAGTACACTGAAGGGAAATAGTAAGTTAAATTGGTTAATGATGCTTCACCTATATCCTTGTGACCAATAGAGCTATCAATAATAGATTCTTATTCATATTTAACTAATTTGATAAAAATGTCTGCAAGTTTACTGTAAGAATAACATAGTATTAGTGAATGACATTTAGGAATGTGGCATCTGTGTGGAGTGCAGTACAGGCCAAGTGGAGTAAAATCCTCTTGTATTTTCTGTTTTGTACAGTGTGCTGCTCTGTTTACTGAGTCTCTAAATTTGACTGGGTAAATAAACGTTCACAAAAATCAGCTTGGAATCTGTCTTTCTCCTCTCTAGAATTGCTTGGAGGATGTCTGGTTAAAACAGATGCATAATACAGGATCTTTTTTCATACAATACCATACTGGTTGTAGTAGTTGCATAGAGTACACAAAAATGGATTTATGGGTTTTAAGAAGTTAATGTATCCGTCCCATCTGTAAATCTTGCAAGATGTCCCTTAGCAATTTTGGAAGCTGAAGTACTGTGCAATATTCTCTGTTCATTCAGCTTTAAGAAAGGCTGTGGGCTTTTTCCTAAGAAATAAGGTTTATTTGTGTTTGTAGTATTTCTGTTTTAATACATTATTGCAGGAAAGTTCAAGCATACTATGATTTATTTATTTATTTTTTTTCTCCTGTCATTGAAATATAGCATTATGGATAGTCATAAATGCTTCTTCAGACCTAATTTTTTTAAGAAAGCATGTAGAAGTACTTTTAATCAAATATCTTAAAGCTTTAGGGTTTTTTTGTATGTGTGTTTTCACCTTCGTGCTCACTGTCAGCTTTCACTCTTATTCATCTTTGTCACACGTAGAAGTTATTCCAGAACTGCACTGATACCTAAGATAGAGTCCCTAGCTGACAGACTCCAGTTGCACTTTGCAAATTGCTAAGAGCTACTTATGTAAAGGTTCTCCACAAATTTTGCTGAAACCTTATGTTTTTCAACAGGATGCCTTTTCCTATATTCTGCTCTAAGTGCTGTTTCTTGCATCATATGTAAAGTAGACAAAATCTTCTGGAAATGTAGAGAAGACTTTCATGCTTATTTTTAATTTTGCATGTGTGCAGAAGAAACATTAAAATATCATCTGTTTGTATTACATTATTCTCTCTTGTGTATCTTTCTGTTGGACTGCATTTGATAGCTGCAGAATAGATTGTGGTCCCATTGTATGTAGCCTTGGCAAGCCTGTTCTGAATGACATTCAGTCTAATTAAACAAGACAGATGAGGAGAAGGAGATGTAAAAATGCTGCTTTGCACAGGATGCAGAAAAGGAAATTTCCAGTTCCTGTATTAACTCCTTGCCTTTTCTTACTGTGTGTGCAGTCTCTCGTCTCTGTCCCACTCCAGACTAATTCAGTGCTTTTAAAGTTTCCAGTACTGTTATGCTGATAATTTAAAAGTGGAGATTTAAGAACTGCTTTTGTGAGAAGTCTTGTGAGCTATTAATTTTAACATTGTCTGAAAGGAAATTATTTTGAGACCACTAGATGGTGCTGGTTCCTTTTTTATTTTTATCTAAGCATAAAAGAAAATACAGACCCGGACCTTGCAGTCAGGATGGTATGTCACGAGCATGTTTGAAATTCTCTCAGAAGAATTAAATGTTTGTATATTTATTTCCTAAACCACAGTTTTGAAGTTACAGAACGGTACATTTGTTTTAGATTTAGGATGATATCTCTCTAATATCAGGCATTTGTTTTCTTTCCATTTAGGTGCTTTTCATTTTTAAGTTATTATGATTCGAAGGTCTGTATTTGATTGGAGTTTTTTAAATGTACTGCTACTTTTGGCATTTAGTTTTTCACTTCTGTTTTCTCCTTATCATTCATTTTCTTTTTCAAATCCTCTTCTGTATTCTCAATAATCTATGGTGCAAACTGGTCTCTGGTTTTATAATCCAGTTTATTTTTGCAAGACAATCACAAAGACATTCACCTCTGTAAAGCTTACACAACTTCCTTTTGGGAACTTGGGAAGTTTTGGATGAGATAAAGATGAGACAAAGTATTATCTCAAATAATCCTGTGAAAACTACATGAAAGAAAAGTAATTTTAGACATTCTTGGTTTTAGATATGTTTTGTAAAGGGTGTCCCTTCAAATGAGTTTTACTGCAGAGATAGAGAAATACTGCTTGCACCTGTAGCAAGTCAGACACATCAGTGCCATTGCAGAGCATCTAGCATGATAGAGACCATGAAAAGACAGTGTGATTTTTTGCTGTTGAAAGAGGATGATTTGGGAAAAATTCTGTGAAAGAAACAGATGCTGACAGAAACCTTTTCCTTTGCATCTTTTTGGACTAGAGATCGCACACGTTCTTGCTCTTTACACTAACTGGCAGTAAGTAGTATGTTTGTTGAGAGTGTAATGGCTATAGAAATATAGCTTTATACTTAAAGGCATTAAGTTTTTTTTATAAACTTCCTCATTAAAAATATTTTATAACGTAATTCCTTAAACAAGGTGTGCTTAAATAACAGAGGTTGTGCTGGCCTAAGTGTTAATACATTTTGTTCTCACCTTGTTGATAACTTAAAGAAAAACTTTAAAAAATAAAATTATGAAAATTAAATTTTAAACATACTGTTTCCATTCTGAGGAGTGATTTTTAAGAGGGCTGTTAGCTTTACATAGAGCCTATAGGTCCTGAGTAGCAGTTAAAATGTGCCTGATCACTAAAAAAATGTTCTGTTCCAACAGAAGTCCCAAAGGGGTTGTGAACTGTTATTATTGCTTGATTTACAGACTCAGAAATTTGTGAACTGTAAATATTGTATATTTGATGGAGTCAAAATACAGTAATTATTTTAAAATCTTATACACAACTAATATTAATTGTTACTATAGATAATATAAATATACTGAAAGTTCAGAGTTTTCTTAGTACTATAACACCATATGTTTTCATTTCATTATGACTTAATTCAGCTAAAATCTGTAATTTTCAGGTGGTCTGGAGTCATTGAAAAATCTTCAGAGATTAATTGTGGACCATAATCAGTTAATCAGCACAAAAGGTCTTTGTGAGGCACCTACTCTCATTCACCTAGACTGCTCTTTTAATCATCTCACGCAAGTTGAAGGCATTGAGAACTGTGGCCTACTTCAAATTCTGAAGTTGCAAGGCAATAACCTCCAGGAGGTAAAAGCTGTGCATTCAAGTGACTGTTGTGTACACATCTTCATTAACATTCGTGTTTTTCAGAATGTTGATCATGTGTTCTTTGTTTGCTGTGGAAAGTTTCATGCTCTTAGATAGACTTTCCTCCCCCCATTAAAGGGAGATTTTTCAAAGATTCAAATGGCTAATGCTCCTAAGTCCTTGAAAAATTGGGCCCTCAGTAATTATAATTCCCTCCTTTGTTTATAGCATGTAGTCTTCAGTTTGTATTATATGATGCTGATTCTTTGTTCAAAACGTAAAAAAAATATTATTATCATTACATAGTTCAGGATGATTTGATGATCTTTGAAATGCCGAAGTTTGAGCCTCAGTATTGAAAATGGGAGTAGTTTGCTAACTGTCGTATTTACTGACAATTATTCTCTTATGAATCTGAGAGAGGAATACCATTGTCAATAAGCAGCAAATAGCTGCATGAATAAAATAGTAAGACTGTGGCTCTTGGGCTCTCGACTTTTTTTTAAATTTAAATTAACTATTCAGACTAGGTAGTAGACAGTAATACCAACTGATATGTAGAAATTATGTGTGACAACTAGTACATACATAATAAGGAAATGATACATATATATAAAATGTGAGTTTTGCTTGTATTTATTAATGATTTATGAAAGGCATCTGGTAAGCATTCCATAGTTTCTCTAATTTGTATGAATTTTAAATAACAATCTATTTTCTATTTAGCTTCCTAGATTGGAAAATCATGTTCTTCTAAGAGAACTATACTTGGATGACAATAGCATTTCTGCTATGAGAATACTTTCTTTATATTGGTTGCCTCTATTGCAGATCCTTTTGATATCTCAAAATAGGTAAGCAAGAAACGTTCTTCCACTTAGATAATTGATACAGAGGACTTTACTAACATAACACTTATTTGAAAAGTATAATTCTCAGTATGGTTAAAATATTACTATCTTTCCTAGATATTCTTTGAAAATTCATGGTTGACAAGGGATGACATTGGCTCTCTTTAGCTAAGAAAATTTGAAACACTGTTAACTATGAAAAGTATTTTTTGCTAATAAAGGTTATATGAAAATATTTTTTGAGCATTGTGGCATTATTAAAACCATGGTGTTTATTTTTTTCCTTTCTGTAGCAATTGTTCTTATAGTGTATCTGTCAAACTTCATATTTCACAACTAGCTTATTCAAAGTAGACTTTAAAGGCTATCTTAAGTGCAACTACTAGAGTTAAAAAGGACAAATGAGAATGTTGGTTTTTCTTTTACGTACATATGTTAATACCCTCCAAAACAAGCATATTTGCTTTAATTTCTCACTCTTATGGTTCACTTTGAGAGGTATAAAATAAAAAAGACGTAAAACTAGATCATGCACTCAAGTACTCCGTAAATAACTTTCTGTTCATTTTCTAAGCTAATCTGTACATCTTTAGAGTTAGAATGACCAGATATTCAGGAGTTAATTTTATTATTTCCTCACTCCCATCCCTTTTCTCAATTTAAATTCAGTTAAAAAATTAAGGAGCAATTATAATTATTTACAATGTGTTAGTAGTAAAATTAATTTTAAATTAGTATAAATTATTTTTCTAAACTGTGGTCATTTAATTCTGAATAAGATTGATCTCAGCTAAAATAATAGAATATAGTCTGTTACACTCAATATACAAAATACACACTGAACTAATCACTTAACTCTCCTGTTAGTGAAGAGGAGATGCTTTTAAAGTGTGATTCATCTGCCATTTTTAGCCATTTACTTTGAGACTATAAGTGCCTGTTTATCTTCATTGATTATTAGCAGTATCAAAATGACCAACTCACATATAGGTGTCTATATTTGAACAAAGGAATCCCATCCTATATGACATTTAGTTCAGCAGAGTCAACTGTAGCTGGGAGCCTGTGGGAGTAACGATCTGTAAGACTGAGTCCTGTTATTATAAGGAATATCCTTCACAGAAAATTAATATTATCTCAGTATACACAACCTATATTTTTATTTAACTTTTCAGATTGTTTTCGTATCATCTCTAATGAAGTAGTATCCATGTAAACTCTTGGATATAAATATAAAGCTTAGCTATACTTACAGAATCCAATCTTCAAGTTGCTGGGCTTTTAAGAGTTTATTTTGTTTTGTTTTGTTTTGTTTTATTAATTCTTCTGGAGCTTAGAGAAAGCACTTCCTGCCTGTGATTAACAAGAATATTATTTGTTAAGTGTTAGATTCTGGATCACTTGTACTGATTCAATTCATATTCTTACCTTTTTTTTTTTCCCTTGCCCTGTTCAGCTTTTTGCAGAGCATACAGTAATATTACTCTATCTTCTTGATTCTTCTTCTTCCTCTGGTTTGTTTTTGTTAACATGAAGGTGTAGGTATACTGTGTGTAAAAAAAAAATAAAATAAAAAAGTTTGCAAAACTGCTTGGAGACGTCAACTTCCTGCTAGGGAGAGAACAAACTTAGGAGCATGGTCTCAAGCATAGCTTGAATGCAGCTTCTGGATCTAGTTTGTGCTGGACTGGCTATGTAGATGTACCTTGTGTCATTCGCCTGTTCCATGATCTTACAGTTACTAATGTCCATTGTAGTGGTTACTCTGGTTTTCTGGTGGCCAAGCTGAGATGCAGTGTTTGGTCCACTGAATTTCTTGTGCTGGACTGGAAGAAGGCACATATTTTTTCATCAGCAAACTGGATATGCTGAAAATAAACACATACCTCCTCCCCAAATAATTCCCTTTCCTTCCTTGAGGTATCTATAGCTTATCTCAGATGTTTGTCACAAACAGGACAAGATAGCCTTAAATGCATATTAAAAGCCTCAAAAATACTGGCATTTCAGTAGCCTGCTCTGTTACACGCACTTTATGTACACTTATAAGCAGCTCCATATGTGTGTGCTATAGCATCAGTAACTTGATGTTCTATAGAAACAGTGAATGTAATGGAGTAAGCTGTTGAAAGAAAAGCTGTTTCTTTACTTTTATCCTACAACTAGTGCAATTTTGTGATTTTTTTTTTTAAATATGCACTGAATTCCATTTCCTTTTTACGGATTGCAGGAAGCCCGTATAATGGTAATGCTGTGAATCTGTATCCTTTCTAAAAGTGAAGTACTGTGAAAAGAAAATTCTTACTCTGATTTATGGGTTTTTTTAATTCCTGAGGTGCTTTGTCTGTATCATAAACCAGAAATTGCCAAAGATAAAACTCCAAAAACTAATAGTTTTAAACCTACAATCTAATTGTAATATATCAGGTAGTGATTAACTTATTAAAATATGAAAATGGCTATTTCACTACTACTGCTTTATTAAGTGTTTTATTGTGGCTTTCACCTACAAAGCATTTGCTTGGTCAATATGCAGTTGACCCAAGCCAATGATAAATATCCCCTTGACTTGGTTACTGCAGAACTGGGACTATGAAGATCTGTGCTGTATTTTATAGTAGCTGGAGGATGCAAGTGTAAGTTAGTTTTAAAAAGGCACAGTTTGTTTTTTTCTTCTGTTATGGATGAAGATTTAGGTGTAGGAGAGAAAAAAATTGCCTCTGGGACTAAAATTAATACATATTTAATAAGTGTTAAGAGTTAATGTGGTATTTTTATTGACATGTAATCCCACTTGATGATGTATCTTACTTGTTAATGTCTTTTTCATTCAAAAGTTTTGCAGTGAGATGCTAAATCAATCTGCTATTCTGGCAGACACTACTTTTTTTTTTTCAAATTCAGAATAAATGAATCTATCCCTCTTAAAATTTCTGGTTTAATATGACAGTTATTTTTTTGCTGTCTCTTGTTTTTCATTAAGATAAGTTTAATAAATAAAAAATAATATTTAAAAATTGCAGTCATATGCAAAAATATTTTTCAGGGAAACTAGTTTGGACAGAATCAAATTATTTCTGAATGTATTGCTCACATGTTTTTGCAACTAGATACATACTATTCTTAAAAGTCTTATAATAGAAATGCTGAAGAGTCAGCTCAATTCATTCTTAGTACATATTGTTCTCCCTACTTAAATATATATATGTTTTCTATGTTTTTAACTTAATTTCTCAGATATCAAAATTGAAATCACTGTCATTGCAAGCCAGCATGTTTAAAGAATTTGACCACTTTTCCAGAGTTGTCATATTAAATCTAAATGTCAGTGGATGTTGAAATAAGGCAGTCATGAAAAAGCTATTCTTATGTATAGTGGTTTTCCCCACCCCATTCATACCAGTCTAGATTTTTTTCTTTCAGTAATTTTTTGCTGGTGATAAGTTTATATCTAAGTATGAGGCACCATGGACAATTCAGTTGAAGTACTGTGTACTAGGGTATTTAAGAAACAAGTGACTCACTGACAGATTTCCTACATTGTATTTGATTACTACTTATATATAATGATTAATATTGCAAACTAAGATATTTTTAAAGAATGAAAAGAAATATGGCCATTACTTAAAAATCTAGATTAATGGAAATTTATCTTTAATTATTTTGCCATCTTTCCTGCTAACCTTTTGTTAACATCAGTGATAGTTTTTCTGGGGAAAAGCAGATGCACAGCAGGATTTGGACCATTCTGAGCAGTAACTGCTATTTGTGTTCAGAAAAGCAATTTTTATTTTCTGTGATGCATACTTGCAACTATTCTCGCCTCTTAAATCTTGTTTTCTGACATAGAGTTTCTGTGACTATCTGTGTCCTGTCCTGCTACAGCCTTAAATGAGAGCAGAAAAAGGAAGCTATAGCTTGCTTTTTTGTGAATACCTTTTACTTTTGTGTCTTCTTTGTAATTTATATCTCTCTTATGCCCAGGGCTAATGTGACAAGGTCAAGAAGTATTAAGTTTTCAGTAATGTCTTTTGTCTTTCTGGTTTGAATTTTCTTAGGAAAAAAATTAACAAAGAATGTCAGTAAAGGGAAAGCTATAGAATGACGGGGAAATGTTTTAACTCTCATAATGCCATTGGCAGCCGAGAATAGTCCAGTAGACAATTTCTAATTCACCACAGCATATACTGATAAAGATCTAGAGAACTCACTCACTATAAATAAAAAAATACTGCATTGTCTTTCATCCTTTGTGCAAAGTATGATGTTTATTATCCTGGATATTTCAGAATATGTGGATCTATAATCTGGATCATGAATTTTCAGTTTTTGCAGTCATAATGTTAACCACTAATATCTATGATGATATTTGTTACAAATATTAAATATATTTATGTACTATTGACTGGTCATGAGAACCTAAAATGCTGATATTTGTAGTACTGTTTACAGATCTATATATAAGGCTTAATGTTTTTTAGAGTTAATACTTCTTCTTCGTATTTATTTGATTCCATGGAAAACTGACAGGGAGGTAATAGAACTACATAGAACTAGAAGCAGGACAAATTTACCATATAAGAAACAAATGGAAGAATAGTGACACATATTCAATTAGTTTTATAACTGTTTTTCTGAATTTACTATTAAAATATTATGTGGTCATATAGAAATGCTTATCCACTGAACATGGACATTTTTTCTTTTTTCTGTTTTTGATATGATCAAATTTTCAACAAGATTAAAGAACCTACAACCAAACTTTGCTACAGAATTTGTGTGGCAGAGTTAAATCTAACTCTGTCTTTCAGTTGTAATGCCTGTACTGGAAACACAACACAGTCAGACATTTCAGCAACTAAGCATTTTTGACCCTGACCAGTTTTAAGTTTGTAGAGTAAGTGAGATTTGGGTTTTTCGCATGCTCATGTTTCTGACCATAAGAATTCTGATGTGTAACTTACAAAGGCACTATAACCCTCAGAAAATACATCTTTCCAGGAAATAGCCTGGCAGCTGGCCGAACTATTCAACGTTCATTCTTAGTTGCACCAGTTTAAGTCTGTAAGTAAAGAAACTTAAATAACACTGGACACTATTGTTTTAATAGTGGTGATAATCCACATCTTACATGTACAAATGAATGTCAGCTCATTTTCTTATATTTACTCTTCAATGCTACAAATGAGAAGTTTGACATAGTTTTACTACTGCTTTGCTGCTTTATTGCACAAGAAAAGCTCTGATATGCAAGAAAAGCAATTCCATAACTGTCTGTAAATAGGCATCTATTTGACGCTGTCTTACAGAAGTAGTAAGACAGAGGTAGCGCTAAAAATATATTACAGAACAGTGCAACCTTGACCTGTTAAGAAATACAACTGTGACAATTTTTATGTTAGTTTTAAGATCTAGGAAGCAGTGTGCCGAGTGGAGAAGAGAAACTAACTGTCAGGAGGTTTGAGCAATGAGAAATGAAGGAAGAGGAAAAGCAGATTTTATTTCTTCCCCAGAATCAATGCCTTTTGTTAGTTTCATTCTAGTTATGGTTCCCAAAGATAAAGCAATTGAGTTGTGTAAATTTTACAATACTTCAGCTCCTCAGCACTAAATGCAAAAAACAAAATGAAATATTTACCAGATAGAACAAAACATTAATGAATAAACTTTAAAAACTGAGATACTGAGAAGACTTCCTTTCAAGTTAATATTTCAGTAATTAGTTCTAGCACCTTGGATAGCTAAATTAGTATTTTCTTATATAAATAAGTATATTGTAATAACTGTAAAAGATTCTGGTACCTTTCTGTTTATGTACTGCTGTATTATTTAATTGAAAAAAAACTCTTCTATTTTACTCTTAGATTAACTGAGCTTGTGCCTTTGAATTCATTTGTGTCTTTGGAAAAGCTGGATATCAAAAATAACTGCTTGTCAGGTGAGTTGTATTAAAAAACATAAGACTCCATCCAAACAGAAACTTCTTAATTAAATTATAAGCTTATTTGAATTCGAATGTTCCCATTTATTTATAAGAGATGTTTATACAGAAAGCATATAAGTATTTTCCAAATATGGATGTTATTGATATTAATTATAACTATACTGTGTAAGTAGGAGACTTGATTTTAGCACTTCTTGATTTTGGTACATTTTACTTGCATGTAAGATTTTATGAGGAGTAATATAGTTCTGCATTCAAATTTACATTTAGTTTTCTTTCCTACTAAAATACAGACCTTAAAGGTGTCATTACATGGTTAAGTGGTTGTCATAAACTAAGAGAGCTGTCACTCAATGGAAATCCTCTTCTCCAAGAAAGGAATTGGAGGTAAGAAATTAATTTTGCTAAATCATAAAATCAAACTCACCTAAAAACTAGTTGTATATCTTCCTCATCAATCAAAATAAGCCAAAAATTTAGTGTATGTACTTTGGTTAAATAGTAAAAATGAGCTAAGTATGAACACTACCACAAATTGAAAGAGAATTATAGGAAAATAACTTATAAAATTCAGTTCTGTGATCTTTATTTTCTAAGGATTCCAGTTTGTAGTTTTGTTTAAACAAAAATATTGATGTTTGACCTGGCACTTGAACTTCAATAAGAAGCATTTTCTGCTAAAACTCAGCAGGCTGCTAAAACTCACCCTGTGCTGTTTAACTGTTATTCTAAATAAGTATTTTTCTTTATGACTACTTTAGGCAAATGCAGAAATTATAAAGATTATATAGGCCTTCTTTTGCTGTTTATTTGTAATTGCCTCTTTGTCCACTGTTCTTAACATCTTCTTTTTCAGCATGAATTCTGACTGTTCCTCTTTCCTGATAAGTTTACCACTTTTGATAACTTCAACTTTCTGATCAAAGTCAGAAATTTAATATTTCTTTGTATTTTAGTAGAAGTCTCCTGATTTCTTGTGAATTCTGTGATTTGAAACCCCATACCTGGGCCAGTGCCATCAAGACTTAATGTGTAATGTGAAGTGTTCTCTCATCTTCCTTAGGATTAATACTTCTTATGCTGCAGGCTGCAAAAGCACGATGAAAAGTTGGAAATCTAATTTTAGATTAGGTGATGTTCCAGAATACATGTGTTGAAATGGTAGAGTGTCTTTTAGTGAACTCTTAGTACAATTCCATTAAATGTACAAAGAAGCATTCAATAAGAATTTAAATCATTAACAATTCTTTCAGCTAAGGAAATCTAGTATATACCTAGGTAAGTGTAGACATACTAAAATGTCTGAGGAAATGGAATGAGACATAACAGTTGAACTTTCATTTTGGTTGTAATCTAAACAGGTGACTGTTATTAGAAAAATATTAGGTTTTTTTTTAAATTTTTTTTGCAAAGTTTTCAGACATTTTCTGTCAAAAGTATTATCAAAAATTGTGCTTTAGAAAAATATTCTTTTTTAGCCCACATGTGATCAGAACCTTTTCTTAATTTAACACCTCTGAACAAGTATCTTCTTAAACCACAGAAATATGCTCCTAGTACTAGTATGAATAAGTGCTCTTCCATTGCTGCTTTCCAGGTGTTCTAATAGTACAATGTCATTGTATACAGTAGCATATAAGGATTAATTTTACAAACATTTACTTTGTTGTTCATTTCTGTTATAATCAGAAGAATTTTGAAGAATGACCAAAATTGTTCCTTGTATATTTCCAATTTAGTTATAGGTGAGGCTTTACACTGCAATGTTTCACAACAATGTGTTTAGATAAATTGTGTTCACATCTGATATATTAGATGGCCTAGTATAACAACAACAAAGTTTGGAGTATGTGTGTTTTGTGGTATGTGTTATATTAAGAGAAAAAAAAACAACCATAGACACACTTAAATGTGTATTTTAAATTAGAAGATTCGGGTACAAATTTCTGATTGTGTTCCAGTGGGGAAAAAAAACACAACTATTTGAAATTTTTAGTTGGGAATGTTTGAATAGTGTCAATGATAGCTGTATTAATATATTCTTGGTTAGTTGGCTTGATTTTTAATGAACAGACTTATTTGCACTCTCATGATTCCTGCAGGTAATTTTGTTAATAAAATTCAGTGTCTGTAACTATTTTAAACTTCCATTTGCATTGTTTTAATTCCCACTACTTTACAGAACTGTTATTTCACTTGTAACCTGGAGGGAAAAAGCTTTCTGAATTCCAATTTGACTATAAGAATTGACACTTTAGATTGCTTGACCCAGTAGAGCTTTTATGATTAGACAAGAGATTCATTTGTCTAAAGGATTTAAAGTATGGGATACTATAAAATATGGATTTGCTGAATACAGCATTGACCATAACTTCAGGCAATATGTTCCAGTGAACTTTACATAACCCCTTGATACCAACAAAGGAATTAGTTGTAAAATTTCCCAATCGGTTTTGTACTTTCATGTCCAGCCAGCGATAACACCAGCAAAAGTGGACTAGTAAGAAATTGCTTTTTAAAAATTAAACCCTGGGATCAGTCTGAGCACTCCTAGGGGAATGTGTTTCAATGCTGTAATGATTAATAGAGCCCCTTAAGTGGCAGAATATTCACCAGGAAGTTTTCACTAAATGAAATATTGACTCAGTCCTTCACCAGGAGAAACCCAGCTGGAAAAACTAGTGTTGAGATCCCATAGCTGTAAGACACAACACTTCCAGCATCAATCAACTTTGATATGGCACTTTTTAAATATATCACTATTCAACATCAGCTTTGGTAATTTTTCTCTCTGTGTTCAGGGACTGTCTATCTAAACCCATCGTTTTATTCTAGATGTATTTCAGACATTGTTATTCTTACATTTTATATTTGCAAAAAATTAATATTCTATTCTATTGACCTACATTTCAGAATATTCTAATTCAGTCATAGAAACTTTATCTGTTTTTAAACTTAGTGTATATTGTCTGAGCTGACATTTACAGGCAGTAGTCAGGGAGTTCTAAATTTTTGAAAATTGTAGTATCTTTTTAATAATAAGGGGACTTACAGGCAGCAATAAATATGCTTAAAAGAGTTACCAAGTGTTACTTAAAACTAAATTAATGAAAATATTGAGTATTGATATATTGCTTAAAATAATTTTGTAATCTTGAAGCTTTCAACAAATTTGGTCTGATAAAAGAAATAAGAGAAATAAGGTTGCAGTACTTGATTATATTTAACAGTAATCTAAAAGACAGAGTATTGATTATACTAATTTTTTTAATCGGTAAATCACAGAATCACAGAATATTAGGAGTTGGAAGGGATCTCAAAAGATCATCTAGTCCAACCCCGGCCACAGCAGGAAGGCGTCCAGGAGGGTTTTTAATGTCTCCAGAGAAGGAGACTCCACAACCTCTTTGAGCAGCCTGTTCCAGTGCTCTGTCACCCTCACAGTGAAAAAGTTTTTTCTTATGTTCAGGTTGAACCTCCTATGCTCCAGCTTGCTCCCATTGCACTCCCATTTGACATCAGAGAGAAGAGCCTGGCTCCTTCCTCCTGACACTCGCCCTTTACAAATTTATAAACATTAATGAGGTCACTCTTCAATCTTCTGTTCTCCAAGCTAAAGAGACCCAGCTCCCTCAACCACTCCTCATAAGGGAGATGCTCCACTCCCTCAGTCATCTTTGTGGCTCTGTGCTGGACTCTTTCAAGCAATTCCCTGTCCTTCTTGAACTGAGGGGCCCAGAACTGAACACAGTATTCCAGATGCATTCTCATCAGGGCAGAGTAGAGGGGGAGGAGAACCTCTCTTGATCTACTAACTACACCCCTTCTGATACACCTCACGTTGCCATTGACCTTCTTGGCCGCAAGGGCACATTGCTAGCTCATGGTCATCCTGCTGTCCACCAGGACCTTCAGGTCCCTTTCCACTGTGCTGCTCCCCAATAGGTCAGTCCCCAACCTATACATGGGGTTGTTCTTTCCCAGATGCAAGACTCTACACTTGCCCTTGTTGAATTTTATTAAATTTTTCCCTGCCCAAATTTTCAGCCTGTCCGGGTCTCACTGAATGGCAGCACAGCCTTCTGGAGTGTCAGCCACTCCTCCCAATTTTGTCATCAGCAAACTTGCTGACAGCACACTCTGTTCCCTCATCCAGGTTGTTGATGAATATATTGAATAGTGCTGGTCCCAGCACCGACCCCTGGGGAACTCCACTTGATACAGGCCTCCAACTACAGGCCTCCAACAAGACTCTGTCCCATTGATCACAACTCTCTGATTTCTTTCCTTCAACCGGTTCAGAGATAAGTTTCTTATACATAATTTTTCTTACATCAGTGACCCCAACTGTCCTTATCATAGAAAGGAAATGTCACCTCTACTATCATCCCTTTCAGTGATCCAAAGTGTATTTTTTTCCTGTCAATCATACTGAATATTATATTACTTTATGTGGTATATGCAAATGATAAAGGGAGTAAGACTGGCAGTGTTTAGTATTCTGTGCAGTTTTAAAATTTCAACCTTTCAGTGTATCAGCAAAATCAGTGCTATATCTTAATCCTGTGACTTAGTTTGCTATGTTGCCTACTAATCAAATGCATTACAGGTGCCTATGCTCAAGCATGTCAAATTTTCCTGTTTTTTAAGTAAGTAAAATGCTAGCTCTAGTGAATTAAGAATGTTGCCGTTGTCCTTACTGGGGTCAGCATTTCAACAGTGGCCTTTATTCCAACAAAGTATTTATAAATCTTTCAAAGTTCTGTGGTTTATTAAGAATAAAGTTTTAGTTAATATATTAACATAAGAAGGACAAATATATCCAAATACAAATATACTTTAGCAGTGAATAGGTTATGGTTGGACTCAATGATCTTAAAGGTCTTTTGCAACCAAAGGATTTTGTGATTCTATGAAATGCTTAGAGAGCTATCATCATGTTCTGTCTTCTTGTATGATTATATCCATAAAATGGCAGCTTAAGCATTAGGATTTTTTTGTAAAATAATTATTACTTTTTTTTTTCTAAGGCCTTCCTTGTGTGAGGTCCTTCCTAGTTTACAGTTTCTTGATGGTGAAATCTTAAACTATCATACAACTGAAAGAAGCAAAGGCTCAGAATCAAGAACTTTTCTGGAACTTTGTGAGGTTCAAATTGACGAAAATACGCTACTGAAAAAAAAGGCTGCTGAACTTGGGTATGTATTTATATGAATATAAATTGTATTCTGAAATATGTTTTCATGTATTGTTAGTGTAGTTCTTGGTGTCTTATGAATTTTACTTAACTTTTTGCATAGAAATATGTTAAGAAAGATATTATAACAATTGACTTCAGTGCAAAGAGTATTTCAGACAGATATTAAAATATGTGGGCATTGACTTCTGTTTGTCAAAACCTTCAGTTAGTAGTAGTGTGAATTAATTCATACACACAACATAGTACAGTTCTATCTAGGAATAGTAGCTTACATCCTAAGAGTGGTATAATTAAATATACAATCATCAGACTGGTGTGGTGGGTTGATTCCAGCCAGTACCTAAGCACCCGTCAGTTGCTTGCTTGCTACTCCCCCCACCAGCAGGATGAGAGAATTAGAAGACCAGAAGCAAGGAAAACGCATGGATCAAGATGCTGACAGTTTAATAAGTGAAGGAATGAGGGGAAGGAAAAAAAAAAGCAAGCAACCAAATGATACAAAGCAATCACTCACCAGCAGTCTGATGCCTAGCCATTCTCTGAACAATGGCTACCTTGGAAAGACTCCCCCTCAAGTTTTCACAAAATCACAGAATGGTAGGGGCTGAAGTGACCTCTGAAGATTATCCAGTCCAACCTCCCTGCTGGAGTAGGATTACCTTGAGAAGATCACATAGAAACACGTTCAAGCAGGTTTTTAATGTCTTCAGAGAAGGAGACTCCACAACCTATATGGGCATCCTGTTCAGTGCTCTATTACCCTCACAGTAAAGAAGTTTTTCCTTATGTTTAAGTTGAACCTCCTGTGTGAGGTTTTGTGACCTTGTGCTGTGCACAACCGAGAAGAGTCTGGTCCCATCCTCCTGACTCCTGCCATTTAGGTATTTATAAGCATTAATGAGATTCCCCCCTCAGTATCCTCTTCTCCAGGCTTACTGCTGAGCATGATATTATAAGACGTGGAATTTAGTTTTGGTCAATTCAAGTCAGCTGTCTTGGCTGCATCCACTCCCAGCCTACTTGCCAAGTGGGATAGGGAAGGCCTTGACTCTGTCCAAGCAATGTTGAGCAAAACATTAGTGTTTTATCAATACAGTTTCAGCCACAAATATAAAACACAGCATCGTACTGGCAGCTATAATGAGAATTGACTCCACCCCATCCAGACCCAATACAACTGGACATAAGGACAAACCTTTTCACTGTTAGGAGAGTAATGAATTGCAACAGGTTGCCAAGAGAGGTTGTGCAGTCTTCTGCACAAAACTTCTTGAAAATTTTGAAGACCAAACTGGATAAAGCTCTAAGCAACCTGATCTGATCTCAGAGCTAACCTACCTTTGAAGCAGGAGTTTGGACTAGAGACCTCCTGAGGTTCCTTCAATTAACAATTTTTCTATGATTCTGTATAAGTTTTGCTTGCAAGAGCTTGCAGATTTTTGAGAAGAACAACAGTGGGAAGAAGAAATTATGTAAACGTCTCTTCTTTCTTGAATGTATGGGTAAGGGGATGGAGAGGGAGAAGGAGAGTTGTGGGTTTTTTAAGGTTTTGAGAATCCATTCACAATCTTTTAAATTCATAACTTTGACACAGTTGAAGCGTCTTTTGTCAAATTTAGTCTTAAAATTAATGTCTCATGTGTTAAAGCCCTCTATGTTTTCTTTTGTCTAAAAGTACAATTTATTGATAATTTGAAAACTGTTGAAAACTGCAATTCTTAAAAGGAACTCTAAACTACTTGTTTCTATATAAGCCTTAGCATAGCTATTATATTTACGTATTACAATACTTTGAATTGATGTGACGTCACTGAAGAACAGGCCAACAATAAAGCAAACTTCTGTCTGTTTCACATCTTGCTAAGTTATGAGCCCCTGTAGGTGTGACCTCAAGTATGTAAGCTGCCAAAAGTAATCACTACTTGCTTTCCTAATTCATACACCATTGCTACCCAATTAAATTGTCTGTGCTGTTTCTGCCTGAAATGTCACTGTTCTTGCCATGCTTAGGAATTAAACATTTTAAAATTAAATTTCTCAATTCTAATAAATGTTTTCTGTCATATAATCTTTTGATGCTTTCTAGTGAGTAATCATATTAAAAAATAATACAACACCTTGACATCAATAATTTGATTTCAGTCATCAGATAATAAGATGTGTGGCTAGTGGAACTTGATCTTTATAAATACTATATATATAATATAGTGAAAATGACAGGAATTTCATAAATGGTATTGCAGAAGAGAATATATAAACAGTGACCTCTTTCATTTGTTTATAAGGGACTTTTGTAAATGGCAGTTGAACATCAGTAATGATGCTTAAAGAAGTTTCCCCAGAGACAAATTAGATTTTACCACACTATTACAAATGAAAGCTCAGTTAAAATTGTTGTGTACTAGTTGAATATACCATGTTTCAGAATTATGAAAATCACAGTATACCCACAAAGGGAAAAACACAACATTAAAGAAAATATTAACCAGCACACAAAGGGGTAGAATATTATTTATGATTTAGCTACAAAGGCCAGGAGAAAACTGCTATTGCTGTTAGATCTGGCTTGTTTGCCTACTGTCCCTTTTGCCTCTAAGAGACTGACTTTTCCATGTAATTTTTACTGTCTCATTCTGACAAAATGATGCTGTTTGAATAACCTAACAGACACTGCAATTGCAGTAGGAAATTCTATACAAAATATGTCAACTCTGTGGTCAAGTTTTCACTGCCACCTTAAACTTTCTAAATGTTAACATTTTGGCTGATTTAAATTCCACTGAAAGGCCTTTAAGGATGAAAAATGTGTAATTTTCCGTATCGGTTGCCAGCCTGTGTGTGGGTCCTTAAACGTTCTAGGCAGTGTCAGTGTGGGTTTGCTCCTTCCCACCTCTATTTTTCCCTCCCCAAACACTGCATGTGAAACTGAGCAGGTTTGGTCTAAATTTATCAAGACAGTGATGGATACTTTTAGTGGATTGAAGTTAGGACTGAAGTTATAGCAGTCATTAATAAATGCCTGACTTGAATTTCCAAATAGATTACAGTCTGATTCTAACGGTTTTAACTTTACTCAAAGCCCCTGGAAAATCCTAGCACAAGTTGAGAGGTAGCTTTCTGCTCTTAGTATTTGTTTGTACAAGTAATATCTTGGTCTTCAGGTACTAATAGAGCACTATTCTAGCACAGTTGTACATTGCTATGGAAGACCCCTCCTTCCCTCCTTCCTCTTCTGGCTTATTATGCCTTTCTCCCACTGCAAAAGCAGTGCATCCTTTGTGGCTATTGTCAATTTACAAACAGCATAAATTACTTTCACTTGTTAAGATCAGAACAATGCTGTGGGCAGCCATTGAACATGAGGGGTAAAGGCTGGGAGCCATAAAAATTTTGCTACAGCAAGAATGCTTTATTCATCTACATATTCTATCTTGTTTTGTCTAGATGCCAATTTATGCTTAAAACCTTGGTTGTATCGTACCCAAGAAACAGTTCCAGAAGAGTTAGTGTGACCAGACCCCTTGACTTATAATGCCTAAAAAAGGTCTGAAAGGCAAACAACCATTTTACCACAATATTTCCTTTTCAGTTAATGTATCAAAAGTCTAAATACTGTCATATTTGTTACTTTGTCTTCTCTCTTTCCCATATGTGTTTTGTTCCATTAAAGAAGTAAATCAGTCCTGCATATTTTCCATTGCAGCAGCTTCCTTTCCATGGTTTGAATAAGCAGTTTTCAGGAGCATGTATCAAGAATGCAGTCCTTTTGAGACTCTGAGAAAGCTGCAGTGCATTGATAGGATAGCTCTATCCCAAGTCTATTGAATTGTTCTTTTTTTTTTATATGGAGCTGCCTGAAATCCCTGTTCACCTGAGTGAACCACCAAGCTGACTGCCACCTAGCACTTAGACCCCATCTTAATATTTATCTGTGCTTTGGAGCTTCACCTTTGCAGGAGAACCCCAAATACAGTTACTGAGCAACTTCTCATAATTCTCTAAGATGTCACTACAGGTTCCTTCATAATTTTTTGAAAGTTAGGCTGATCTGGCCACCCAAGAGGAAAGATACTGATACATAGAGAGCAGCCTAAAAATCCTAAAAAATAAGAACATCGTTGTGTATTTCCAGGGAATGTGTCAGCTGGGAGATAGGGTGCATGCCCACGGTGTCAAGACTGTAAGTTGCAAACACTGTTGCATTGAACTGTTTCTGCTTGCCATATTCATAGCCACTGGAAGGGTGAAACATCTGCTCGAGATGCCTCTGCACCTGTCTTAGAAGATGCACAAGCATCCTACTCTGTTCACAATTACAGTGTTTTGTCTTTCTTTGTTTCTGTTTTTGAGCATGATCAAGTATACACAGGATATACTTTTCATACATAAGTTTATTTTGCCCAATATATGAAACATTCTGGGATTTTCCACAATATTTTAATCCTCAAATAAACAAACAAACAAACATCAAAATGAAAAGAAACCGGGCAGCGGGGGAGGTGGGAATGAATTTTAGGGATTTTTTTGGGTTTTTTTTTTTCTTTCTCTGGCTTCTCACTGTAGTATATTATGTAGTACTTCGGTAATTGTCTTGTGCCTAATTTATCTTCTTAAAAACATTAACTAGTTTAAAGTATTTAAATAATGCTTTAAATATTTCATGTTGAAGAAATTGCTATTCCTACTGTGTAGTAGGAGACAGCTAAAATGTTTTAAATTCTTAAGAAAATATATGGATTGGTTTAAATATTTCTGGAAATTGTCTTATTGGTGAAATTAACAGTAGTAGGAGTAATGTTGTGTAATGGGTAGTCAAATGTACTCCTGATGCACAGTGAGTTGTGTAATTAGATTGTGTGGATCTGGTTTCCAATTTAGCCATTCATATTTTGTCCAGTAGCACTGAAGTTGTACTAGCAGAGAAAGAGCCAGAATAGTTTTTACTCTTGTAAGATCTGATTTTATATAGTCTTAAAAATCTAAGAAGTTCGTAGTTCAACTTCACAGGAGGAAGCAGCTATATAAATAGTCTTTTCACAATAAAACCTTATAAAAACTTCACTTTTCAAGAATCATAAGCAGGAAAGAAAATTCTGTTATTCAAACTATAATCATAGGACCTGATTTTTCCATACTCCCTGGAGAACTGATTTTTATTTCTACTCTTTTTCTTGGATTACTGAACTATAATTGACTTTGCGCTCCTCTGAAAATAGTTCCAGATTACAGATCTCTGCATCTATCTATGCTATCAAAGGAAAATGTTTTCATGATTTGAAAAGTACCTGCTACCTAATACAGTGGACAAACACTGTCCAAACACAGCGAGCCTTCTGAATCTGTAACAATTAGTTCAAATTTGCTCTTACTCATCCTTGTCATTGAGATGGTGTAACACAAAGAACTAATGAGAGCCAGACTTTGTAGATCAATGTTGCTTCAGTCTAGCACCTTCCTTTTTATTGAAAAAATATCTATATTTAAAATCTTACGTTTCTCTCTAGGCATTGTGGTTTGTTGGTTTGAATGTAAGTTTGGGGTTTGTTGCTGTAGTTCTAATCTAAATTTTAAAATTATTGTTATTTTTATATTAACTTTCATAGTTTCCAGATAAAATTGGATTATTAAGGCTTTTACAGGATTTATAACAAAATTGCCTCAAATCCTATAAAATTTTCAGCTTCATATGCCTCTAACCACAGAAAAAATTAATAGTGAAATGCATGCCCTGGTGCCTATTTCAAACAGACGGAAACCTTTTTTAAAAAAAGTCAAAGAAGCAGTCTCATATATATATTTTAAAAGCTGCCAAAAAAAATAAAATGCAATTAAGATTTATAAATACTGAAACTGGTTTTCAAGCACAGTAATTACTATTCACTGTGAGAATATGGAAACATGTCAGGATACTTGAAAACACAGGATAGTTTAGAAATTGATAGAAGGAATATATTTTTAAAAAAAACATAGAGTCTGAAACACATGTAAAAACATTTTTGTCTTTTTTTCAGAATTACCTCTTCCATTGATTCTGCACAGGGACAATGCTGGTATTTTAATCAGTTGATGAAACTTAGTATTAAACATCGATATGCACATGAGTACGGTGAACTAAACATTACTGACAGAGATGGACCAGAAGCACTGCAAAATCATTTAAAGCAAACATCCACTGGCTGCCTACAGGAAAATAACCTCTTTATCATGGGTGTGACAGAAAATAAACAGGTCTTGTTGGATCCTTCTGAAAGATGGATTACTACTGGCGATATTCAGGCCACATTCTTTAACTCCTCCATACCTGTGCATGAAAAGGAAAATAAAGATCAGAGAATGAAGCAGAAGAGTACTGAATCTTGTATTAATTACAGTGGGGAGGGCAAAGACAACAATAACATGTCAGCCCGACTCACGTTGCAACGGTCGGTGATAGTAGCATGTGATAAGGAAAGAGATCTTCATTTTGAGAATGATACAGAAAGGTAAGACAGATGAAAGATCACTTTCAAATAGATTACATGGATAGGCAATGGGAGTGAGAATTTCTTGTTTAAAACAGAGGCACAGAACTTGTAGTAAGAAAACAATATTTTTAACCTTATTAGATAGTAGTTATTTTAAGATGATGCACACTAGACTCCCTTATTAACAACAATACTTTGTGATATTCTGTCAGTTGATATATTAGAATAAGGATAAGTATGTTCTTAAAATAAATTTAAAATAGTGTATAGTAAGACAATTTGGAAGCTTTCCTTTGGTCTCCTACCTTTTCCTCCTTTTTTTGCAATAAATTTATAACATCAATTCAGTGACACATACAATGTTAGGGATGAAAATGCTGGATGATTTTCAGGAATGTTGGTGCAGTTTAAACTACAAACTAGTTTAAGGCTCTTTTGCTGTACAATTCATTAGACATTCAAGATTAATCTGTGTAGAGTTTACAGTCAGTGTCATTTAGAAGGCAAGAGGAAAAAGTTGCTTAAATCTACCACCCTACTCCCTTGACCTTAGGCCAGTCTCCTGCTGTTATGATGACTGAGGAGCTAACAGCCTGCCCTGCCCTTGGTACTCCTCCAACATGCCTTAACCTGCTTCTAAAAAGTAGAGGTACGGGTGAGGGGCCAGTTCAACTTGTTCTATGCCCCTAGATATTATTCTGCATGAAATAGACTGGTTTATTACCTCTTTGGAATGCATTTGCTGCTGGTTTTTATGGTTCTGGATGTATAGTCAGAGAAAACTGAAGCTGAAACTTTTGCCCTAAAGCTACTAAAATTCATTTACAATTTCATAAGAATTCAGTTTCAAAAATACATGTCTTGAGAACACCATGAAAAGCCAATGTGGAAAGTGTGCTTCTTCATGCTGTCTGGGTTTATGGTACATGAGTAATACTGCTTAGTAGTACTTAACACACTAGTAATCTGTCATAAAATTTATTTTTAGGAAAACCATAAAATTCATCATTGCCTTTCATGAAGTTGAAAGTAAGAGTACAGTAGTCTATTATGGAAGATGAATGCTTCAGAGAAATATTTTCAAAATAGTTCATTTAGAGATTTTAGTTAATGTTCTAAATGCATTCTGTAAGTCTGTTGTTCGGCACTTCTCTTCAATGCAGAATACAAATCAATAGAGGTTTTTTTCTGTTTGTTTTTTTGAACTCAGCTACTGCTTTTTATAGCAAATTTACACTTTTAACCAGTGGTCTGTAGTGTTAAATTGAAGGGTAAAAGTAGGCCAAAGATGAAATAGCATTTTCTCAGTTTTTCCTGTCTGCTCCATCAGAGATATTTGTCTCATACAATTTTCAGCATTTAGTTGTTTTTTGGGTTTTTTTTTCCCTTTCATATGGACAGTGGAGAGAAGCTTACTCAGTCATTGTTAAACCACAATTCTGTTCGTAATCCTTGCTTTGCGAAGACTCTTCTTCTCCAGTCAATATACAGGGAATGGAGCCCAGCAGAGATTAGTCCTCTTAGATAACTGGATTTCCAAGGTTATGTGATGGGAATATCCTCTATTGTTTCTGAACATATATGTTGCATCTGGATTGTAATTTCTTTACAGCTTAATGGCAGAGCCTTCCATTTGTCTCAATGCATAGTGTTATGTTTTATGGTTAGAGTTTGACAGCTATGATAATCCAGTTGTACAGGTAAGGCTATGTCATTCATAAAGGTATTTATTTCTCTTACAAGGCTAGACATGGCAGCATCAGTGATCCAGTCCCTTTGGCGTCAGTACCATGCCAGGAGGAAAACTGACTGCAGCAAAACAGAGAATCATCAGTTTTTAGACGTTTTGAGACAGAAGAATGAAGCTGCCACACAAATCCAGGTTGGTTTATGGTATTCTCTTTACTTATTTTGCAAATTTAAGAAGAAAGAAAATCTTACTAGTTTTAACTACTTGTCATCTTCTCTTTATTTTGTTTATTACTTTATTAATATTTTCATAATTAAACATTTTTTCATTTTCATAGTAGCATAAGCTTGATTTTTTAAAGGAGAGCCTTCTTTACAAAAAGTTTTAAAGAAGCATAAAAATATTTTCCCTTTTTTCACCAAGTATTTAGCTGAATTAGTTTTCCTTGATTAGTTTTCCTAATATTATATTTAAGTCATATTGTGCCCATGTCCATACTGAGGTGTGTCTGTGCTATTAAACTGACAGATGCTGCATTACTGGTATATCATGTCTGATAGCTCTACAACTAACTACTCTTTCCATCTCTTCTATCCTATCTATCCGTCTCTTTCCTTCTCTCCCAAACTCCCAAAACCAGGATTGCCCCATCCATACTGCCTTTGGGAACAAACCATGACCTAGGCTGTCTTATGGTAGATACTGAGCTAACAGTTAACAGAAAGGATTGCTATATGCAAGAACTGCATTCAGTGCCTTGGCTTTGTTTAGTTTGCTAATCAGATATAGTAATTATGAGCCAAGTTAACTTCAAAACATTCCATATTGTAAGTCTTCTATAAAAATGTCAACAGTGCCAAAGGGATTTAGGAGCCTAAGTTCCATTTTCAGACTGACAATCCAAGTAATTAATTAGTATCTATTAAACAGATGGACAGTAGCAAATTAATTAATGAATGTGCATACTAAGAAACAGGACAAGTACAGAATCATATTATAGCAATCTGGGAAGTTGAGCTAAAATTTGTTTCTGGAGTGTAGTATGGTATGGTATGTAGTTAGTATATTAAGAATTGATCTCCATAAACTTATTTACTCCATTTTTTAACTGATTTATATATTTAGCCTCTACTATATCTTGAAGTGATGAGTTTCACAAAATTATAGTGATTAAAAAGTATGTCCTTACATTTGTTTCAGACCAGATAATTTCCAAAGTTAGTATGAAGATAAAGTCTTTCATTATTTATCTTCTGTGCATTTTATGGATGTTTTAGATTTCTCTTATATCCATCCTTATATTCACTCTTTTGCAAATAAAAGTTAAGCCTATTAGTCTCTTTTCACATTACTTTGTACTTCATCTTTTTTTTTCTCTCTGAACCTTTGCCTCATTCTATTACAACCTTTTTTTAAAGTGACTAGAACTGAATTTTATAGGCAGATATCACAAATCTGTATAGTAAGTTTTCATCTTGTTTCTTAAAATTTACTAATATATAATTTTTCTTTTTGATCTGACTTAGTGTTGAGCTGGTACTTTCACACATCTGTGTTAACAGCTGTCTTACGGTTTATCCTTCTGCATATACTATTAGGAATGCTCTTCTCCTTTGCATTTATAAAAACTAATTGTATTTATTGAATGAAATATCTTTGTCATTTGATTGCTCAGTAATATAAGGATACTTTATCTGGATGGTTATGAAGATTGTAGAAAAATACCAACAATGAAATTATAGACAACAATCAGGAATTGTGTGTGTAAGAATAGTAACACTTTCAATAATTCATGCAGTTAGACAATAATTTCTTAAAAGTTAATAAGCTAAACATTAAGCCGAAATATGAGATTTACCCGTCCTATTTTAGTGCCCACATTGCAAAGCCATTAAATGTGGACAACACTACATCTTTCAAGACAGTGGAATTTTTTTTGCATGGTATTTTAAATGCTTAGTGCATCTTGAAATCTAATGCTATGAAACACTGATTTGGGGGTAAATAGCTGCCCTGAATTTAGTTTTCTTATTTCTATCTATGTAATTTTGATTTCTGAAGTCTTTTCCTGGATCTGAAAATGGCTTGGCATGTGTTCCTAACACTCTTCCTCTTTTTAGAAGAGCACTTAATTCCTAATGTGCTCCTTTTTCTTAGATATTATTATGCCCATTGGTAATACTTTTTTAACATAAAGATCCTATTTAAGAAAGAGTAATTGCCGTAGGTCAATTGCATGAGATGTCTCCAAGAATTGCTACTTGTAAACTATAAGACATCTAGTACAAGTGTATTTTTATTCTCAGTAATTTGAAAGTTGACACTCAGCTTTTCCTTATGTAGCCTTTCCTTTCAGTTTATAATAGTCCCTGAAGGAATTGTCAAATAATTAATTAGTTGACCCAGGTTTCTAGTTGAGGGAGTTGCAGGATTCCTTTCTGCTTACTTGTGGAGAGCCTCTTGAGTCCTCTAAGCTTTAGACATATGCTGGCATTTAATTTGTCTTGTAGTTTTAAATGTCACATAAAGTTCAAAAAACAGATCATTGAGCTATTAAACCAAGGCCCAAGATGTTTTATCTTCCTAATGGGATAACATAGAGAATCTGGATTTGGGTTTGATCTATGGTTATGTATAACACGCTTTAAATTTTTTGTTTAGGCATTTTGGAGGGGTTTTCTTTTGCGAAAGAAACTGGCCAGTGCTCTTGCAGCTGTTAAAAGTGATGAAGTGGAGGATGACTATGAAGAAATAAATGTGGATGATTTCACATTTTCTGAAGTAAGTACAGTCATTAGCATAAAAACTTCATGTAAAAAAAAATATTCTTAAGCAATCACATAGGTGTTGGAAAGGACTACCAGGGCTAGAATTAACGTGTTGGATGTCCAGAAATAAGGAAGCATTTGGTCATGAGCATATTGCTCATTTTAATGTATTTGTCATGGATTAATTGCTTACTGCTCTTTGAGATACTCTGGTAGTTACTGTGCTATTAATGTCACACCCACTCTAGAACCCCATATATTTCTGCAGTTAAAGGACAATTAAACAAGAATATGGAAACAGCTACTTTTGTTCTAAATTGTTTAGCTTTTTAGTATTTTAGTAACATATTATCAACAATATTTAAGTATGTGTTTTGTTCATTTTCCTGATAGAATGAGAACAATAATATAGCTGAAAATACAGAAAATATAGCATTGCAGTATTCCAGTAAAAAAACACACTCCCCCAAAACCAGAGGTGAAGCAGACTTATTAGCTCTTCTTTTGTCTTACAGGTAAAGTACTAAAAAGATCATGAGTTTGAATACAGTAGTAAATTACAAAAAAAGTATAGTTAAATCAGAAAAAACCTGCACTTAGAAGATCTGTGATACATAAAATCCAGAAATTATTACTAGTAATTTTTACAAGTTATATAGAATTAATAGCATCCTTTCAGTTTCAGAGGATTGAAATTGCCTCAGAAGTTTCCATTTTAAGAAATAAAAGCAGGTGCCAAAGGAATTTGAGGAATAAGATCAGATTCAAAACTGAATTTAGTGATAATTAAGTAAAAAGTTAAAATGTCTACAGGATCAGTATTGTTGTTCAGTAAGCAAGGGGGAAAAAATCTTTAAACTAATTCATCTTTTATAGCCTCAAAAGACACAATCTACATTGGAAGTTTTAGACTCAGTATGCATAAGACAGCTGTTAATGACTTACCTATATGTTTTTCTGGAGCACTGCTTTCTCTAATTGTTCATATTTGTTGGCTTTTTTTTTTAATGGTTTCAGGTAAGGCAAAGCAAACAGATAACAATGTGGCCATTTGAGACCTAAGAGGATATGACAGGTTTTTTTCCATGAACCTTTGTCTCTGAATGTGCTTATTCAGCTGCTGCCTCTTTTCAAAAGCCATTTGTCAATATTCCGCTGTAATTTTACAAAGGAGATTAACGTGATAGCCCTGCTCCTGTCAGGATTAGATCTTATTTGTGATCATGTTTGTATGGTTCATAGAGAGTTATGAAACCAAGTATGTTGTTAGTTAGAGCAGTGCACTTTACAGTTGATCCATCTTTGGTCATCTGAGTATCAGTATTTTTACCAGTTTCCACCCCTTAGAAAATAGTTGGGTTTCTGTGAAATTGTTACCAATGACTTGATGACTTGGAGTAATTTTATTTCTTCTTCTCCCTTTCAGCAGCTATTTTAAGATACATTTTCAGAATTATTATCTTACTCTAAGAGCATGCAAAATGAGGCAGGAGTCCCAGGAATCATTTGGTAGACAGGAAATGTGTGTGTGTAAACACAGGGATCTGGCTTAAATTTTGGGATTTTTTTCATTATAATTTGAAATATATATATACAAAAAAGAACAGTCTCATTAGTTGATGTTCTCTGATCTCTGGCTTCTTTCTAAAATAATAAAAGGCAGAAAGCTGAAGGATTTATTTCTTCACACAGGAAGGAAGTATCTGTTCATATATTAAAGAAGGAAAATATCCTGTTTTGAATTATTCAGCCAGTAGGCCAGAGTCTTATACACTGTAATTCAATTGAGCCATTCTTGTTTCACTCTGGCCCAGATAATCCTGTGGGGCTTTTAATTTTTTTTTTTTAGTTGCTAAACTGAAATCTATGTGGGCAGTTTTGTTCCCTCTGTCTGTCAGCAAGGCAATTACACTTGGACAGGTGCTCCTGAGGAAAGGGAGAAAAGGAAGGAGTAGGAAGGGAGGAAAAAATGGCCAGGTCATTTCAGTCTTGCTCTGTATCACCCTCTGTTTTTGCCATGCATTTCTTCCTTTTTGTTTCAGAATGTTGAGTTTATTAGGAAAGAAGTAAAACATGGTTTTAGGAAGCAATTCTCAGAAAAACTGTTTAGATTCAGATCATGACAGGAGAACCATGATCTGACATTTTAATTGGTACAGGAGGCTCAAAGGCTGAACTGGGACTGAAAAGCTACTCAAGCCCTTAGCTTCTTGTGCTGAAAAATGTAACATTTGTTTTCTAGAGCAATCTATGTGATAAATTTACAATGTACACACCCATGAAGGATATACATTATTCAGTGAGTTAGCATTTCAGTTTTCAAGATTGATGGCTATAACTAGAATTACAACATGCAACATTGTCATATTGGTCCTTTTTTTGTTTGTTTGTTTTTTCCTTTTTTTCAAGCACATATCTTGTCTGTGCTGAAAAGTTTAATTGTGAGAAATGTATGCCTTAACTACAATGGGCCTACTGGAACTAGAGTGTGAAATAGTGATATATGATACATCCATATCATGTTATTAACTGTATGCCATACTTACTGCAAACTTATATCAGTATTCTGTTAAAATTTCGATGATTCATGCCCAGACTAGCCATACTCAGTACTAGGTTTCCTGATTCCATGTATTTTCAGTTGTTCCATTCTCTGCAGTCGTGTGATACCAAATCTCTTGGACTTTCTACTTCTGCAGAGACAAGCAGCAGAAGCTTGGAATGGTCTATACTTCCTATTCCCTCTTTTCTGGCCTCAATGCTTTACAGCAAAAGGCTGAAGCAGAGCCAAATAATGACATATGATATCGATGGCTCTCTCTTGGGCCTCAAACAAGTGTGTAGGGAGGAGTACATACTGCTGGGCTAAGAGATCCCATATGCTAGGGTGTGAAGGAAGAAAAAAATATCTGGACACCGTTTTGTACTGTAGATTTAAGTCTTAACTAGTATTCTAAAAAATCATTATTGTGCAAGCACCTATTTTAGCCATTTGCAAATATCACAATGCAATAAGTCATTAGGGCTCAGTCTCCATTAAACTATTGTTTAGATCTTCTACGTAGATCTTCTGTTTACTTCATTTATGCACCTTGAGCAGTGGTATATTTTTAGTATAAGTTTGGCACCATATCATGTGAAAAATGGATAGCATATGAACTGCATCCAGTTCTGGGGCACCCTATATAAGAACACTGAGCTGTTGGAGCAGTTCAAGAGGAGGGCCATGAAGATGATCAGAGGGCTGGAGCACCTCCCCTATGAGGACCAGCTGAGAGAGTTGGGGCTGTTCAGCCTGGAGGAGAGAAGGCTCCGGGGGGACCATATTGCGGCCTTCCAGTTCCTGAAGGGGTCCTATAGGAAAGCTGGAGAGGGACATTTTAGAAGGGCAGGTTGCGATAGAACGAGGGGGAATGGTTTTAAGCTGGAAGAGGGTATATTTAGACTAGATATTAGGAGGAAATTATTTACTGTGAAGGTGGTGAGACACTGGCACTGGTTGCCCAAGGAAATTGTGGATGCCCCCTCCCTGGAGGTGTTCAAGGCCAGGTTGGACAGGGCTTTGGGCAACCTGGTCTAGTGAGAGGTGTCCTTGCCCGTGGCAGGAGAGTTGGACTAGGTGATCTTTAAGGTCTCTTCCAACCTGAACCATTCTATGATTCTAGGATTCTATGATTCTATGATTCTATGAGTGGGCTGGAGGGAGGGCCTTTGTCTTGCTCACAATAGCATGAATAGTAATTGTTTCACCTGAACAATTACGGGAATCTTCTTGTATTCATATCAACTCCCATACATTGCCAAAGACATTCAGAGGCAACTGATGGCAGTAGTGTTTTTTGTCTGTTGTACTGTGCAATGTCAAATACATGAGATTGAAGATCTGGCCAACATATGTCTCAGAAAATATGAGCCTGGTATTTAGTGACAATTTCATGTCTTTCATGTGGACTTTGGCGAATTCTATGCTCCAGAAGGCTGATCTTAAGGCAACCTTTCATCAGCAGTCCATCTATGTAGCAAATGATCTACAAGACAGAGCTCACTTCACCTCTGGTGGACAAAATCTGATGACATTTTGCTTGACACAGCTCTTACTTTCTGTACCATGTAACCATCCACACTGTTGTTTTCTTGATGAAAATATGATGTGAACCAAATGCAAAATGACTGAACTTGACAGAAAGCTGAGCCAATTGAATGTGATCAGTTTTAAGACAAGTCTTTATTCAGAACAGTGGCCATTAATTAAATCATTGTTCTCCTACACTGAGTCAGCATATGAACATGTCATACTTTCATAAAAAAAACCACCAATATTGACCGTTACATGACACAGAAAGTAAGTACTGTATTTTTCAAATCTTCATTTTTTTGAATTAAGTTTACATCAGGGCTATCTAGTCATACTTTTCATACTGCCATTCCTACTTTTTTGCTTTCCTTCTATGGCATCTAGGTAGCAGGGTTTTCTTTTTGGGGAGGATAGGAGAAGAAGAAAAACTGCCTCATATGTGTGAACTCTTGAAATGTAAACAGCAATTGGAGTAGCAATTTTGTGACATCTCTCGTCTTTAGTATTCTTATCACATAGCCAAACTAGGCATATACAGTGTATTTTGTTTTTTTTTCGGATAATCCTTCATGATATAGCTTGTTTCAGGCTGTGAGCTTGTGATTGTGAGCTTGTGACAGTGATTGCTGTTTTCTGGTTAGTGCCAGGAAGTAAGTGTAGCCTATGGATTAGAAGGTCTCCATAACTTTCTTGTATCTTGACACTCTTACGCGTGTCTCACTCTTGTGATTGCTTATAAATGTCAGATCAGAATCCAGTCTTTCTGTATTCTATACTGCAAAGAATATGATCCTTTTTAAATCAAATTTCTTATAATGTTACAGTGTTGTAGAAAGGCAAAAATGTGCATAATAAAATTTTTATGAGATCCATCCTCTCCTTTTAAAAAGGAGGAGAAAACTCCTAAGTAACATATTGGAAGATCAATCTTTCAATAAGTGTGTATCTACAGTCTTGATATAATCCTGCTCCTTCAGCTGCTATGTTAATGAATCACATGCCATTCTCAGTCTGTGGCATCATCAGATACATAAAGCCTCTTTTCCACCTCTTTCAGCAATGACTTTTATCTAAAATGCTGAAATCTTGTTTTCTAGTTATCTGATAGATATCCTGGCCCTGGCAGTAGGCTGTTTCTGTCAGTATCTGATAAAATAAACACAAACACAGCTATTAGGATTGCTAGCAGCCCAGCTTCACAGCTCATGAAGAATGTGGTCTGATTGCTTTCTTGCTTTCCACCATGAGATCTCAGTTCTTAATACCACCTGAAATGCTTTACATTTTCAAACAGAAACTATCTTCACAGCATGTCTCTATCTAATTCTTGGTTAAATAGCCAGATTGAAACAGATACTTTGCAAAAAGTCCACTGATGATGCATTACAATAAGGATATCATTTGGAACCTGTATTTAGCCAAATTATATAGGATTTTTTTACATTATATTTAGCATGTATGGCATACCAAAGTATAGGAATGTCATTAATTATACTTCATAGTCTTATTTCTCTAAAGACAAAGTCAAGCATCAGAATTGAATAAGCAGGGCAAACAATGGAAAAATGTCTAAAACTGAAAAAACTCTTAGTTCTGTGGAGTTTTAGACTAATCTAACTGTAGATTAAAGTTTGTGTAGTGTGGCAGAGTCAGAGAGGGGAATACCTGGAGATTCTTGTAATTTTAATGGAGAAAGGCTGCATCTGGGGTCTTAGAGACATTTGAGGGGTGGCCTGAAGGTGCCAGGAGCCTGATGTGTATTGAAGTGTCTGGGGTTATAACTCTCAAAAGATTTTTGAAGCATACATTTCTGATGCTTACTGGAACCATGTCTAACCTGTGAAGATGACCTTACCATTTATCCATGTGTATTTTTTATTCTTATAGTTTAAAAAAAACCCCAAATGTAGGACCCAGAGCTTCCTTTGAACACTGTCAGGCTTAAGACAAAAATGCATTTCTAGAAATGTTTGAGTCATGTAAGTCATTAGTGACTGACATTAACTACAATAATATTCAGATTTTTTGAGAGTAATTTATGTAGGTATGCATTCACCCTTTTTTGTGAATGAAAACTTTTAGGGTCCCTGAAATTTTAATTACTCATTTACTGTTGCATATTCTGAAATAAATTATTTCCATAGTTTTAGTAATTTGTGAAATCACACAGGTACTTATATCCATAAATGTGTGTGTGTGTGTGTGTGTGTATTAGAATTTGAGAGAACAGTTAGTTTTCTGAGCTTATTAAACAATTTGGAAAAATGACATTTGGAGAAGATATTCCCCAATAAAAGTTTCTTAAATGTTTTTCTTAACAGAATGCTGTGATTTTTCCAGTAATTGTCAATATTGTAAATGGATAACTACACAACTATGCTCCTCCTCTTAATATTCCTACAAGATTGCACTCTAATAATTAACCAGCTTTCAGAAGTCTTTAAAATATTTTGGGGTCAATTAATCGTTGTGATGTTTCTCTGGAATCCATATGATACACGCTACTTTTTTTGGCTTGAAAAATTGTTTAATTTTAGCAATCATAAGAATGCAGCCGTGCCCAGCTTTCCTTCCTAATTATCTTGTTTTATATAAAGACAGGGTTGAAAAAGAAGAATTGCTAAAGGTTAAAATAACCTTTATTAAGGTGCCAACCTATTTATCTTCACCATATAAAATATGTTAAAAGCATGAAAGACAAATCCAGAGAAAAAGGCTTTTTTTCCTACTACTGGAAGTCCAGAGATCCATTCTTTATAAAACATATATCCACTAAACTAATTAAAAAGAAGTATGTATACAGTTTTTTATCAAATTGGTCAAATCAACACATTTACATGTAATTTTAAAATCGCATGACTTAGACTGATTTTTTTGTGGCATTGGAAATGGAATAATCAACTAATAGATGCTTTAGTTAAGACTGTTCATATTTGACACAGACTTAGCTTTGGATTTTGTTTAGGAAATCGTGCTATGAATTCATATTCAACTTCCCAACATAGAACTAAGATTTGTGCATGAACCTGAGTTTCTTAGAAAAGCTATCCCATAGAATAATATGATTCCTAAAAAGACTGGATGAAAGAAAAGGCTAAATACACAGAAGTATCCACATCTTTAATTTCAAAAGAAATTTTCAACCACAATCTATCAACAACATATAAATGAGCATCAAAACTTAATCTAGTCCTTCTGTATCATCTATAAGAACTAAAAAATTGTGATATCTTAAGTTTGTCAAAACTTATTTATGCTTTTAGAGAATAAATTTCTAGTAAAGAGTACTTAGGCCTTGGCAGAAATGAAATTCAGTTTGAAAAGAAATGAAAGATGTTGCCTGGAGTAGCATGATATTTGAATGAAGTACACCACAGAGTGAAATATGTTTGCCAGGAATCAAGAGAGAAAGTTACAACTTTCTGCGAGATGAAAGACAATACTGCATGACTTGTTGTGGTATGCCTTTTTCTGTTGTGAGTACCCACGGGGTTATCCTTCAGCATAGGATCCTTCTCCCTGACCACTCCCCTTCCCAGTCTCTGAGCAATTATTTAACCTACAGGATGTTTAACACTCGGAAGAGTAGTTCTCCATGTGACATGTATTGCCCAAAAATAAATTTTGTCAGCTTATTTGAAATAGTCATAGAATGCTGTTGAATGTTCTGCCTTGGATTAAAGTACTGTCTTTCACTTGTCTCTTTGTTTTAACTTTTTTTTTTTTTATTTTCTTGGAGTGAGCTAGACTTTAACTGCACTATTGAAATATACTTACTAAAAACTAGGTAAGTAGAAATCAAGGACAACAAATTTTAATGTAGAGAGGGCAGATACTTTGTAAAATATGGTTGTAAGAGGGCCATTCTGACTGAAAATGACACTAATGGCCTGCCTCACTGAGGGGAGCAGAAGTCCAGAAACACTAGTTAGGCAAAACCAGGCAGGCAAACTGGAGGGTAAATCCTTTTTTTAAAGTAAGGAATTCCACATACAATTTCTGTGACATTGTAATGTGGAAACGTTTCTTTGTTTTTAGTAAAAGATGCTTTATTTTCACTCTCCCATTCCTCCTATTCTGCTGAAATGATCAGAGGCCAGTCATGACTCTGAGTTCAGACTGAGATTTGAATATTAATTTTCTTCTGCTTGTTTATATTCTGTTGGGTTATTTTCCTATTTTTATCTTAATATGTGATATGAATAAAAGCACTACATAAGTATCAGTACAATTATTTTTTGGCTGAACCATTGCTATCCTGCAAATAGTGAGTGAGTCAATGAAGAAAAAAAGAAGAGTTATAATAATATATATAAGATTTAAATAATGTCACAGTTTTGTCAGTTGATGTCTCATCTTATGATTCTGAGGTTCACCATGCTTGGAAACCCGGGGTAGCTTCAGCTCCCATGGCAGCCAATATTTTGCCCTTTTGGTGTTAAACTACACCACTTTAGCAATTACATGCTCTTAACTGTAAATGATTTGTTTTCTTTCTGGATCTGCATAAAGATGACCTTGCAAACACTGACTAGATGGTTATATTTGTCATATGAAGTTAAATTAATGTTTTAAGTTGAGGAATCTTTTCCTATATGTCAGCAGAAAGTCCTTTGCACCACCAATTTCCAGCATCTGAAAGAAGATACTAAAGAAAGGATTATCCTTGACATGTCCAGCTTCTTTCATTCTTTCCATAAACACGTACTACTGAACTCTTCGGGAAGCAGAGTACTGATGTAGATAGACATTTGGTCTGACCCAGAGCAGAATTGTTATGTATCAAATGCTGATCTTTCTTTTCAGACTACATTGTTAATGCCTTCTTGCATTCTCTGCTTCTACCATAATACAGTTTTGGGTATTGGTTTGGTTTTTATTACACTCTTGTGATCCTCCTTGATCTAAGAAAAGTGAAAGGCAATATGTGACACAATTATTCACAGTTTGGACATTTACTTGTAGAAGTGCTTTAAAGCTGATTGTAGGTTTGACACTGTGTCCTGTAAGCTATTTTTTGTTCCTGATTTAAATATGACTTAGAACAGCTCAAATTACACAAATAAGCATTATCAAAGATTATGTAGCTCCAGAATGTAATTCAGTGCATAGAAAAGATGCCTAGAATTAGACTGTATAAATAATATTTACAATAAAACTCTGTTTTTCAGTAGCTCATTCACTCCCCATTAAAACTAGTACAACCATTCTCACTGACTTTGGTGGTTGTAGGGTTGGATTCTGTCTCTGAGACCACAGAAGTTTGATGTTTGATGGTAAATAGTCATTACATTTTGCAAAGGAAGGGATAGAATAAATATTTGAAAAATGAAGGGACAACAAAATGAAAAAGGTTATATATAATATGCCATGAAATCCTCCAGAGTTCATTGATAAGCTACAAAATCAAAGGGTAGAAAAAAAACCCTGTGGGATTAGGCTCTCAAAGGGTAAAAGTGCAATATAAATCAGGATAAAAAGTTCTTGATCCTAATGGATAAATGGAAATAGCTAATACTATTAAAGTTTTATTATTAAAATTCAGCAAAAAAACCTGAAACAAACCCAAATATATTCAAACTTTGTTCCTGTTGAAGAATTAGATCAGAAATAGTTGTATTGTGTTTAATAGTGAATTTAGTGGTCTGTATTCTTTCTAGTCTTGGAAGTATCTTGTTTGTGTCCTGACCAGATGGTAAATGAAAACTAACATAAAGTTTATAAAAAAAAAAACAACCAACCAAACAACAAAAAAAACCTTTGAAAATTTGCCAAGTATTAAAAATGTGTTTCAAAGTTAAATTTAATTTATTTCTGTGAAGTTTTATCAAAAAATTAGAAAGGTCTATTTATGTTTTGTGTGCTTGTGAAGATTGAAACTTTTTTAAAGTAATCAGTACAATGATTTGAAACAAATACTGGAAATAAACTGGAGGGTACAGAAACACAAAAGATACCTTCAGATCAACTAATGTGTGTTAAATCAACTATATGTGAGTTACACATATGTGTAAAGCTATGTTACATACCTCAGTATTTGTGAAATCAATTCCTCAGTGTTATTTTAGAAATAAACATAGTATGCCTATAACTTTTTTGTACACAATACAAACAAACATTACAATTTTATTTGTTTTGTAATTTATCTCAGATTGACTTTATTTTATCTCTTAGTGGACAATGTCAGTAGAAATTGATATATTTTTTATCCTTAAGTATTGATAAATCTGTCATAAACAGACAGATTTAGTTATCTAGTTATCAGCATTAGTTATCATTTAGGACTGTGTTTAAGGGAAAATATATATGCAGACAGAAGTTTCTTGAATTTAGTGCTGTCAAAAACTGTAGGCATAAACATAGTGGAAGAGCATATATTTGAAAATCAATAATGTGTTTATTTTTTTAGCCAAAGCAAATGACAGTGTGGTATTTTTATAATATGCTACATATTTATAGGAGTGCCAAACGTGCTTAACAATAAAAGAATTATCTTTTTTTGGTCTCGAATACTTATACCTTTGAATCATGCTTTTATTTTTTCATTGGTATTTCTTTTTAACACTAAGAACACTGAAAGACTATAGGCTATGAAAGAAATAAAAACACTGTGGAGAATATTAAATTAATAAATGGCAAACACTGGGCTAAGAAAAAGTTTGTGAGGAAATATTAAAAGCAAAGAACTTTAATTTGTTTATGGTAAAATTATAAAGCAAAAAGATTCAATCAGTGTACTGCTTAAGTGTTGCTTGTTCCAAATAATTGAGTACAGCTTTGGAGTGTCAGTTTTCATGTTTCATGATTTTATTTATTTCTGTCACAAACCATTTTAACAGAGAGGTAAAAATTGAAATAGCTAGGATGCAAGCTTGCCCTGAAAACTAACAGTGGAGCTTGGAAAATATTCAGTGTTAATATTAGACATATAAGTATGCAGGTAATTAATGGACAAATCATGGTACACACTGATTAAATTGATTGACATTTAAATTGTATGAGTGGAAATCTACCTCTCCCACACCTATATTGATTCTTTTGCAAATAGAGGAGGAAAAAAATACTTCTGAAGTTTGCCTTAAAAACTTAAATATGTCACAGCTTTGTCTCTGCTGAGAAACGAACTTATTCATCTTCTGTGACTGAATTGTACCAATTTCATATCTTTAAATGATCACCTTTAGGATTTGATTTACTACAATCTGCTTCTGGAGTAGATTTTAACTGTGACTTTTTTTTAAATAAAAATTGTTTGAATCAACCATTCAGTAGTTATTATTATGTGTAATCACTGAGGAGAGGTAGGCTAGTGAGTTGTAGGTAAATGTAGCAGTTAAAGAACATTATACAATGTGTTTGTTGCATGTCTCTACAGTTTATTTACATAGATTTCTTAACATATGGAACCACCTGAGAGAGGATGCGTGGTGAAAGGGATAATGCCGTATATTTATAATTGATTGAAACTATAAGGGTAAGAGTGGTAAAGAGACATCATCTGTTAATAATAAGGGCACAGAATTTATCTGGAGTTATTAAATAAAAGAATGAAAACCAAAACATACTGTAACCAAAGAATAGGGAATTCCAGAAACAAGCTATCAAGGACATAAGAATACATCCCTTTTAAGACATGAAAATAAAGCCAAAATTTATTGAAATTTTGCAGGTCAGAATGGAACAAGAATACTTGTTCAAAGTTACCTTATAAATAAAAAGAATGGTCTTAGAGTCACCAAATAATGCAACTAGTACCTGAAGTAACCTTTTCAGAATAGCTGAAATGTGATCCTTTTATCTCTCAGAATTTCAAAGGGCTTGGAAGATCTTGTTCACCAGTTTAAGGCTGTGGAACACAACACAGTAAGGTATTCAAAGTTAGAATAATTTTGCAGGGTCACAAATCAGTGCAATCTGAAATATTCTGTGAATGGAAACAAGGTAGTCTGGTTTTATTAGTCATTTTCAAAAGAGTGAACCCCAGGCTACTGAAGTAAGAACAATCTGAATGAGTGAGCCCTATGTAAGTGAAGCCAAATTCTTCAGAGGTATTTACTTACTGTGTGGGAGTAATTTACTCCTCTCACTTATCAGAATATATTGAAAGAACATATGGTCAAAAAACCCAAGGACATATAAGAAAAATAATTCATATACAGGCTGAGTTTGAAACAAAATCTAAATTTTGTTTTTGTGAAAGAAAACTGGATTATGCCTTGAAGTGCTAGAGCAGTTAGCATCTAATTCTGTCACCCCACTTCATTCCTTGCTATTATTTTAGTTTTCAAATTATTTAGTTACATCAAAAATAAAATTGATTAATAGAAGGAATACGATCATGTAGCATTCCCTTTTTTAACCCCAGATTTCAATGAAAACTATTCACTAATTCAGTTCAACTGAACAAAAGCGAGTTTGACAGAGTCAGGCACCTACATCTGGATACAAAATACTAAGTCAAAAGCAACAAAGAGGTTCATGTTCTTTAAGCCTTTAAGTACATTAGGTCTGTATTTTTTCAGAGTTAGGCAGTCATTTTTTAATAACTTGGGTTTACTAACAATGTTGTGATAAAATTGCAAGAATCTGAAAAGGAGAGGATGCATCTTATTTTAAAACAAAACAAAACAACCCCCCCAAAAAAACCCTCACAATCCACAAATACCATTAATCTGATTTCTTTAAAATAAAACAGTACAACACAGCATCTCCAAAGGTGTTTTAAGTGTGATTGCTCTGCAGGTGGCAGTTCTGATATATGACTTGAAAACACTTGAAACAGTATGTAAGACAATTTAAAAGAGACTTTGCAAAAGTTATCAAAACCAAACTGATTTTTTCAGTGCACTATTTGACTTATTCATGCAGGCTGCATTAGAAAAGGAATGGCTAACTCTAGATTCCACCCGTTTCCCTCCAAAAACACTCCTGCTCTCAAACCAGCTGCACTGGCCAAAGGTAACATGTCACAGAAACTTCTACTTTTCAGTCTTTATTCATTCCTTAAGGATATGCTATTCTGGGGTGATTAATATGACAATCTATTGACTTGAAAAACACAATTACTTTTAGAAGTCTCAGACTTCCTCCTCTTCCCCAGATGCAATTTTTCTTTTAGGTTTTCTTTCATTTGCTTAGTTTTTTCTTTATTTTGGATTTATTTCAACACTTTACTTCACAGTATCAGAAAAAAAGATGATGTGCTTCATCTGTATATTTGGCAGTGGATTAAAAATTGCTAGTTGACACACTAAAAATACTAAGTTCTGCAGTATATGACAACAGCTGAATGCTTTCAGAATAGCTAAAGGTCATTGAACTGTAATGTCTGCTAGTTATTTGATAAACTTTGAAGTTTTAGCTTTTTGTTTTGGTAGGGTTTTCTCTTCTCATTACAAGTGTAGTATTACTAATGTTTTATTTCCTACGGTTAAAAGAAAGGAGTCTTATAAATTAATAATTAATTATATCTGGGGATGTTGATTATAATTAAAGTCACATTTTTGACCTATTTAGTTGAAGGTAAGGTCTGTAATGGGCATATCACTATTAAGAATCCTTTCTATAGTAGTAGTAGACTCTGCAAACCTTTATGCAAGTTTACCTGCATATTTTAAATGCAAACTTGCAAGAACCATCAACTGCATTTTTTTTTTCTTTGTCTCACTTAGAAATATTCTAGGCCTTCAAATTCCAGTGAACATTCAAATAATTTGTTGTTATCAAAACAAGAAATTTGGCAGTGTGTTAACAGACCACATTCATACTCAGCAGAAGATATCCACTTTCATAGCAGGTAAGTTACATAATATATTTTTTTCATTATATTTAGTTCTTTTGGATTTGACAAAAAATAGAATGAGGAGAACCTGATGCTTTTGCTGCTTTTGGTTTATAGGATATTACTGGAGTTAAAATGTATTTACTTGTTAAAACCAAATATATTAACTTAATTTGTTATTTTTCAGTGACTGCCAGATTTAAGAGTATAAGAATATATATGTGTATTTTTATTTATCTAGGTTTGACTATAAATCATAAAACTTATATTTTTTTCACATAGATCATAACATAGATGTTGAAACAGAGATTTGTAAGACTAGATAAAGATTAAAAGGATTTCTTCCACAGCTGCATTCTTTTGGAGAGAAAGGATTGAAATATGCTTCAAGTAATTGAAATGTAAACATTTCAAATTGATGGCAGACTTTTATTACTCTCCAAGATAAAGCCTTCCTGGAGTATTAAAATAGATTTTTTTTTTGTATTATTTCCAAGCTTCAAAAGTGCCTATAAAAGGCCCAAACAACTTGCAGAGTAACAAAGGCTGCAAAATAGTCACCCGAGACCCTTCCTTATTTACCTACATTTAACCACTCTTACACTTTGTTTTCAGAACAGGAAAGGGAACAATGTCACAGCTCTCTGACTGGAAGGAAAAAAAGAAATTTTCATTCATGTCAGAAAAAGAAGAGAAAATTTCCAAAGAATGGTATGTTAAGCTATTTTGCTTACATAATGACTTCCAGAAATAGGTACAGTATAGCTGTTTTTGCTTGCTTTTTATAAGTTCTCCCTTTCAAGAATCTCTGTTTTCTAACAAATTTCTAAAAATTATTGTAATTGCTTTTACAAGTGTATAGGAGACCAGCTTAATAAGATGCAGTAATGTAATGTTAAGATAAGCATTGCAGCTGTGTAATTCAGAAAGTTTCATACCATGCACAAGAAGTACTATATGCTTGTATTCTTTTTGAAAAGTGTGTTATGCAATAATATACAGTTGGTGTATCATGATTTATGTGAAATATTTAGTAGGTTATTCTCTTCTCCTAGGGGTTTTAAAGATATTTCTACTGCACAGCTAATGCTGAAGAGGGCCCATAAAATGAAGCCGAAAAAAAGTAGTAATAAAACTATAGGTAAGTCAACAGTTAAAAAAAAAATAATATTGATGTAATTTTTCTATTCCTAAATCTCAAAATTTTTTCTCTCTTGAAAAGTTTGCATGCACAACATGAAACAATTTGGATAAAAGTTGGGTGTGATTCAGTAAAAAAACCTAAGTTTAAATCTCTTCACAGAAATCAGCTTGTTCCAGTGATGAAATATTCAGATCTTAAAAAACATTCTGCTGGATTTTTAAGTTGAATATTTGACAGCTATGATAAACAGAATTTGTTTTGTTTTGTTTTGTTTCTTTATGTATCTCTTTTTCTAGATGTGGAATTCAGATTTCTGCATTTTGTGCTTCTTGTATTTTTCCCTTGGGGGAATATTAGTTTGAAATTAGTGACTTAAGTGAGAACTGTTTATGAAAATGACAGTTTGATACATATGAAATTAAATCATATTTTTGGTAATAATTTTCACTCTGGAAATAGATAATACTTATCCAGCTTCTCTGTAATGGTCTTTTGGTTATTTTCAGATACTTCTTATGTCAATGAACCTTTCTTAGAATCGTCAATTGTTAGTATGATATGCTAATACAAATGTTAATGGAATATGTTAATAAAAATAGAATACTGCTTATATAAGAAACATTCAAATATGTAAGAGCCTGGTTGACAGTAGAATCCAACAGTAAATGGTCTTTGGAAACTGTACTTTATTTAAATTTCATTTTTCTAATTGTATCACAAGTTACCGTTAGTTTTCCTCTTCTATATAACTTTGCAAATCTCTTCTGTATCAAGTGTTGAAAATATTGAAAGACATTTTGCTCTTGAAAAGGAAAAAAATCAGCCTACAGGTAACGTTAATAAGAGTGTTTCTCTGTATAATTTTTTTCTACTTTAAATGTCATGCCTCAGACTAAATATACAAAAAAGTTCTCTAGGAAAAAAAAAAAGAGAGGATAGGGGAGAAAGAGACATAATCAACAAACCATGCTTTATTGTTATGGGAAGAAATAAAAATGGCTAGGAGTTTAATGTTATTGTATTTAAATCTTAATAGCTTCCCATGATGCTCTATCATGTTACCTAACAAAAAAAAAAGTAGTAAATATCTGGTGTGCAGCTAAGTTTTTGACATATGTTCCATTTGTCACATGGCCTCTCTATAATTTTTTAATGAATACAACTTAGGTTATATCATCTTTTCTCCTTATGCTCTCTGGTTTATGTTAATAGTAATTAATCCAGTCATAAATATCTGATTGAGGATATGAAAATTGCTATCTTTTTTGTTGTAGTTCTAATGGATTTTTATATGTTTACATTAACTTTGTTCAGATTATTCAATATACTATACAAGCGTTGAGCTTTTTCATGTATCACTTGGAATATTCTTGAAGTATATTACTAGTTTTTAAAAAATTAACAAAACTTTTGCAAAATGTTTTTATAGTTTCAAATTTTCTCTTCTTGATACAACCTGGTATAGGAATTTTTCATCTTTCTGACTATTACATCAAGCACAAAAAAACCTGTATATATCATTTTCATGTATAGAGTTCTTTGACAGTCATTAAAATCACAATCTCTTTTTCAGATAAGCTGAAATTTAATTTCCAGAGCCAAAAAGTATGACTGAAAATATTGCATGCTCAATCCCTTTCAGTTCAAAGATTATCAAACCAACTATTCTTTCTCATACAGCACAATGATGAAGTCAGTCCTTCCTTGGTCAGTAAGGACCAAATAGACATTATCAATTAAAACAAGTATTTTTATCTTAAATTGACACTAAAACTCAGCTATTGCACTGAAAAATGATCCTGATGGAATATTGCCAATGTAAGAAGAATCTCCATGTATATAATTATGTTTTACATCAACTACCTCCTCTGAAGTGATGAGAGCAAGTAATGGACTTGTTGAGGGTGTGGTTGAAGAAAGGGACTTTACAGCATTTAAGAGCAGATATACCTTATCCTGAGGCTAGCCAGCTGCGGATCACCAAACTCTAACCAGATCCATTGCACTGCCAGTATATTTCTTGGATCTCTGTATGGTACAGCTCATACTAGACTATTCACATAAATTCCAGTATAACTAGAGAGAGAGTTCACAACCTTAGGCCAGTACTGTGAGTTTAACCCTATTGAAGCAGGAATTCTATAAGAGACTTTACTCCTTCTAATATTTAAAAGCAGATTAAAATTCATCTAAGCAGATGCCAATGTTGTCTTTTAATGTTTCCATAGAAATTAGCTTTCTGTTACCTTCATCTCCTCTGAAACAAATTTCATCCATCTTGTACTTGCAGAAGCTGCATGTGAAATCTTGTAGGATTTATTAGAATTTATTAGTATTTAGTGTTATTTATTCTTTATAGTATTATTTATTTTTATTGTATTATTTATTTTTAGTATTATTTATTATTTTTATTGCGACTGTTTCCTTTTTATCTGCCTGATTTTAAAAAGTTGAAGGTATGCTAAATACAATAAAAAATTTTGTTAGTGATAGAGATTCCTAACCACTAGAAAACAAGCAGCCACCATCCACTTAAAAGTGTGAAATGCATTTTTCCTTGTTATATCCATTTACTATTACATGTATAACTTAAGAGCAAAATTTTAAGTTCTGACAGAAAGAAAAGCAACAACAAGATCTAAAGGTTCTAGATAAAAATTAAGTGTAAGCTATTAATAATACTGATAGCTTTTGTGCTAAGGTTTCAGGATCATCCCAAACATCTTTTATGTGCCATTGAGCTCTTCCTTGGTAATGATCTTACTCATTACAGCTAATGCTAAGATACTGATTAATTTTGTAGGAACAAACGGCCTGTCAGAGTGTGCTGTCTGCTTCCACATGCTATCAAACTCCTTTTGCCTTAGGCCTGAGAGTCATAAACACTAAGTGTTAAACCAGCCTCAATTCAGAGTGTTTTACAATCGCTCTTTAGTATAGTCAATGCATCTGCTGGATTAGAACTTGGATTGGAAAGCCATGAACAGCTTTGATTCTTAGCATACTCAAGTCTGAAAATTTTTTCCTTTTCATTTTCTATCTAAAATGTTGATCTTCTTGCAGTGCAACAGTGAAGAAACAGGCTGCCCAGGGAAGTGGTTGAGTCACCATCCCTGAAGCTATTTAAAAGATGTGCGGATGTAGTACGCAGGGACATGGTTTAGTGGTGGGGTTGGCAGTGCTAGGTTAACGGTTAGACTCAGTGATCTTAAAGGTCATATCCAACCTAAGCAATTCTGTGATCTGGTTAATTATAGAAGTCCACATCTGAGCAAGTCATCTGCATTCCTGTTTGGAAAGAAATAGCCACCATGCTATTAATTTCCTCCTAAAATATAATTCAAAAACAGGCTACTTGAATCTCACTGTAAAAGCACTTATAGTTCTCCATTGCCTGTACGTAAATCCTAAAGTGACTGGCTGTTGTACAGAGTTAAACTGTAGGTATGTGGAAGTAACTGAGAAGTATCTTACCTCATATGTCTGGCCAAATACCTTCTCAGTGGTGAAAAAAATATGGAAAATACTAGCAAGTGCACTGAATCCTGTGGTTTGTATTACAAGGAAGAGCTTTAAGTAGCATAACCTTATAATAGGGAGTGATTCAGGCAATGCTTATTTTGCAGTAGACCAGTCCCACCAACTAATGGCCTTAAGGCCTGTTATGCCCTAATCCACTACAGTTATGTATGCTTGTTTATGTACGTAAATAAAGTTGTGGCCTGTATTTTAACAATACCAAATGTAGGCTGTGTCTGCTTCAACTACTTTTACTCTACAGTAAGATAATACAAAAAGTGTGGGCAAGAATTCAGAAATTTTTCAGCCAACTAAAACTGGCATAATGTCAGAAATATTCCTGTTTATCATGGGTGCATAAAATTCTATAGAAATTCTAATGAAAAATCTAAATACAGCAAGCATTAATGTACCTCACTGTGCTTAAAAACTAAGCATCTATGACTCTCAGCAATTCTAGCTTCCTAAAAATGCCTTGGCACAGCAGTACAGAATTTCTTAACTTTTTATGTGATACTGTGGATTTTGTATGAGCTTCTGAAAGTTAACTTATTTTTCTTTTAAGATGGCTGCTTTCTTGCTTGTCTTGCTTTCAGCTTGTCTCTCCTATAGTGCTGTATTACTTTTGTTTAACCATTTCAACTACAAAGGAAAGCTCTCTTGTCAGTCACTGACGGCATGAGATGGTAATTCTTGCTGCCACACAGGTAATATGAAAAAAAGGTAAAAAGCAGCTGGAGTGGGCCTTGAATCCTAGAACCAAAGCACAATGATAAAGATATTTCAGAGAGGTCAGCAAATACTTTTAGTTCTAGTTTAGAAATTAAGACAGCAATGCAATACTAATTAAAAAAAGCAAACCCACAACAAAAAAAAACCCCAACACAAAAAATCACAATCCACCCCTCTCAAAACCCGCAACCCCAAAACAGATGATCTGACTTTATACCATTGATTTGTTGAATTAACAACAGTCAGAATAAAAATCTGGGGGATGTTATTATTCCTTGTAACACATTACATAAATGACCACTGATCTATATTTTTTTAGTAGCAGAAAGAAAGGTACTTCTGTTGTTGTTGCATATTTCATGTAGCAGTATCATCTGGAAACTCCAACCATGGATGAGTTGGAGTTCTAATTGTGGTTCAGTTATGGAACAAAATGTGGTCTTTCTTCCAAATGAATTTACAAATTGGATTATCTTTATAGATAAGCATCTGTCACTCTGTGCTACTTTGATTTATCAACTCTTTAAAGTTGGCACAAATATGTTTATATTTCTCTAATTACAGATGTTACACAACAAAAATTAATTATAAGCATTTAATTTTTGCAGTTTCCCATATTACCAAGAAATTGTTTAGCAAATGTGGTGCCAAATTAGGCAGTAACTATTGCTTCCATATGTTTCTATAACATTTCTCGTGTTTGTCCATTTTATCTTCTACATTTGGAGTCAGACAGGCAATGTGTATTAAATTACCTCCCTGGTTCCTAGATTGCCAGCACAGATCATCATCTAATAAGCCACATTTAAATGAGTATGCCAGAATCCAGGAAGATATTTGTATGATTTTGAACTCTTTTTTGGACTCTTTCACAGTTCTCTGTGTGAAATCTAAAACATTTCATTGCTTGTCATCAAAGTGTATGTGCAGTTCATTTCCCTAGCTCACTCAGAGATTGAAAAGCACTAGTATTATAAAGTAATCTATGTAATATTGCTTACATTTGGGACTAGATAGAGAAAAGGACTCATTTTTAATAACAAAAGAGCTGTAGGCGATGACTGAAGTGATCCAGGTAGGTACAAATTCAAGTAGTCTGGCACTGTGTTAAATCCCTGCAGATTATTTAAGTTATTTTGCAAAGACTCAAAGATAAATCTTCTGATAGAAGTCTCTTAGAAGAACGATTTCCATCATTTCCCTCTCTTCCCAGATCATGGACCTTCTTTAATGCTGATATTCTTGGGCACAAATAAATGTTTGAAAAATCTAGGTTGGTACTAGTAATGTAACTTTACATGACTTCACCCAAAAGTCCTTGGTATCATTTAACTTTGAACTGGTTGGATTTTTCATAGAATTGGGTGGGAGCATGGATTAAGGAAAGATGACATTTTTAAAATATTTCAGAACAATTTCAATAGACCTAGAATCTAGGTCAATAGGAAAAAAGTGTGTTCTTTCTGGAATTATTTTAAATTAAATTATGTAATAATTAATTAAAGAAAGTTAATTGAAAATATTTCGTAAATCTGCAATTGCATTTTGCCTACATAGGTTTCAATAAATTTCATCACTTTGTCTTTGATCTTCTGTTGGAGAAATACACTGTTTTTGTGACTAGCATAAAGAAGATAGATAGACTAGCATAGAAAAAGTTAGAAGTCTTCTTATCAATCTGGTATCATATCAACACTGTATTCTGGATGTTGGAAAAATTACAGAAATGAAAAAAATTCAGTGCATTTTTATCTGTGTATAATACTTGTACGGCTGCATATCTTACAAGTATAGAAAATGCAGTAGGAATTCATACTTTATTTAAAATATGTTTATAATTTCTGTTACTTAAATATATATAATGCATTACTGTTTCAAGATATTTTTATAACAACTCATACTGTCCCAAAACTTTACTACTCTGAAGAACACTAGGTTGCTACCAATTTATTTTTGAGAAGAGAGGCATGCCAAAATAGGCTACAAACCTGGTAATCCAGTTTGTGAATAAAGTGATCTCATTATCAGAATCATTCTAATAAATTACCTTTAAAACTAATGGAGTCAATTAATATTTATTGTTCTTCTTGAGTAATTTCTTTAAATTCATACTTTAGTTAGTGGGATAAAATTACTTTAAATCTGACGTTCACTGGGTTAATCTGGAAGCTATAATCATCAACGAGAAGATGATAAAGGTTCTTCTGGACAACTGGAGGTAATAAAGTATAAGGTATCACCGATTCTGCTTAGGGAAGAAGGCATGACCTAAATTACCTCCATCTATGTTTTCCATGATTCCTTCATTAATCAAGCTTGCCGCTTTGTGAAAGGTTAGCACTTTTAAGAACATTCTGTCAACCAAATGCTGCTGTGATGTGGCCTGACCAAGAATACCATAACATTTTGATGTGTTTGGTCAATGTGTTTTTTCAATGTGTTATCTCTTAAAGTATCCACATCCCATTAGAGATCTTCTCTGGGCTTTTAAGATACAGTATGTCTGCATTGTTCTACTTGTGTCAAGAGAGCATTCTCTGAGAAACAGTGGAGCTCTTGAGATATCCTTATGTTCTATTAGTTTGTAACTGAAGCCTCTACAGCAAATATAGAGATCTAGTCAAAACCAACTTTACAAATTGCTGTTGCGTGTTTAGCTGCCCGCTGGGTTAAACCATGACAACTTCGTAAGAAATTGCCCACTGGCTTAACAGGGCATTCTGATCCTTTATTTCCATAAATAAGGAAACAAACAAAAAAGCTGCTCAGTTTGCTGTAGTATTATAGATGGTCTTATAATCTGTCTCAATAAGCACTAAGAAGATCATGTAACAAACTCAAAATGAAGCATCAGACATAATTAGTCATGTAAATTTTTTCTGTCTGAATGCTCTCTGAGTCTTTCCATCTCCTCTGTTTTCCTACTCTATCTGTTCTGGCAGTGTCTCGCATATTCATTTTTGCTGCACTTGCAATCTTTGTGAAAATTTAGATCCCTTCCTTGCCATATCTACTTTCTTGCTAAGTTCTATTGTATTTTGTCCTCTTTATTTTTATTAATTTTTACTCTATTCTGGTAGTTTACAGTCAACTTTGTAGACAAACCTCTTCTGCCTTATATTTTCTCAGATATTCCTGAGACTGTATTTTTCTGCTTGTGCTATTGTCCTCTTCTTTTAACCATGTGAAACATAGTTCTTTAATTTTTCCTTTGGCTTTCTGTTATTCAAGTTATCATGCTCAGTGTCATACCTACAAAACACCATATACTTTTGCACATCATTATATATCTGTTTTTGTTTCTACATTCTTCTCAGTTTGGTTTTGTTTTTTGTTGTTGTTTTTTGTTGGTTTTTTTTTATTAGTAACTGACTGGTTTATTCTGCACTATGCATAGAATATTCACATTCTTTCTAACCCACTGTTTCCCTTAAACTCATGGCTTTCTCCTTTGTCAAACAGTTCTCCCTTCACATAAGAAGTAATGAAAAGTCACCTTTCCTGACTTGTGTGGTTTTGCTTTAGTTTAGCTTTTCTTAATTAAACTTTATATTTTTTTCCAGCTAAGGAACATGTATTTTCTAAATTTATATACAGTTCCATGCTCATCTTTGCTTCTTTGCAAAGTTTTCAAAATAACAGTTATGAAACTAATCAAGATTGCTTACTGTAGCATATTGATGAGTTTATAGATTTTTGGAGTATTTTTTTATTTCAGTAAGGATGAGACATGGAAGAAGGTTAGCTTATTATTTGCAATTTTAGCTTTGGAAAATAAACTGCCTCCTGTTAACATTTGTTAAGTGTAAATGACTTGATTTAGACTGCTTGAATAATTCTAAACTAAAGCTTTTAGAAACAGTGCTTGGCATGTATTTTGTTAATATTTCTGCTTTAAGTTCAAGCTCTAAACTCAGATTTTTCTAAAATTTTCTGAAAATATATGATTTAGAATTTATTTTTAATTTGGAGATGAGCTAGGTAAAAGATCAACAGTGTTAAAATCCTGCAAAATAGTGACTTTGATTCTCAGTTGCACATGTATTTATGTTGCTTTATTTTAGAAAGTGTAATCCTTTGTGAATATAAAACCTACTTTTAAAGGTATTTTCATTTATTAAGTGGCTAAAAGGTGAAAAACTGCTTGAAGGAATGAATAAGACAGGTCTGACCTTTGATTTTAACTTGTTCTTGTCGTCTAGACCCAGCTGTGCGCCTGGCGTTGTTCAAAAACAATGAAAATAAACATCTCCATGTGAAACCACCAAGGAAGACACAGCCTATAAATGATGGTTACTTTGAAGGTATGAACAAGTATTTCACTTTATCTCTATGTATATAAGCATATATAGCTCGTAATGTCTTTTAATCAAGCCTACTTGAAATGTAAAACAATATGCACAAATAGAAGGCGGCAGGAGTTTAAGATTCTTATCTGTTCCTGGGTATCTTACATTACAGCAGTGAATCAGTTCCATGCTGAGAGTGCTCCTTGAGATGAATTAATAATGAACTGGTGCCTAATTTATTTTTTTATTACTATTAAATCTTCATCATAAAAATAATGATCATTAAAAAATCAACACATATCACAGAGGTATAAAATAAAAAGCACTAGAATAAAATTTTATATATGAAATATCACTTTAGATTCTTCACTTGTCATCACCTTTCCTCAAGCTAACCATTAATTCTTGATGATCATGAACATGTTTTTAGGAATTTACTTTTGTAAATTTTCCCTAAAACCCCATTATCTTCAGCATGTAAATATAAAATTGGCTTTCAAAAAGCATTTAAATACTGATGTAGCTCTTTTACCATTGAAATTCATGTTAAAACTCTCCTTGGTGTCAGTACCATTAGAATAAGGCCAAGACTTTTTAAAATACCCTTGTTATAAGAAACTGAGTTATCTCCAGAGGCATCATTTTTAGACTGTTTTGTTTCCTTCCACAACTCAATAGTGTGCTCAGAAAGTTGTCACCCCTGTCTTTCTATCTTTTTCAAAAACATAACCATGTACTATCTGATTTAGTCCCAATCCTACAAAGTAAAATTAAAAATAATAATATTGTATTAACATTCATAGAATGAGGATAGAAATTAGAGCCATTCTGAGGCAGGTGTGCAATCAATCTGAGTATACCTGAACTGCAACTAACCTAGCTGTATTAAAATTCAAATTTGCCTCACATTCATGAGCCCATGTTCAGATTTTGCTGGAAACAATTCTTGGTAAATTCTAAAGAGGAAAAACATTTGCACTGTTATTTTCCTTGGATCCAAGCATGAATTTATCTAGAATATAGAGAGTCTGTACATACTATGCCTGATTTAGCATTCCCAGTATCTCATAGCTGTTCCTGTAGCATAGGCTCATATGCCAGACTGCACCATATGCTGAAGAAATAGGACATGCAGACTGCCTGCAGAACACTAGAAGCCCAAAGCCTACAAGCAGTAGTGGGAGTGTTCAAAGCCATGTCAGAGATAAGCTTGATCTCGGGCTTAGTACCCTAAAGTCAGCGTAGGTTTAGCCTAGCTTTCCTGCCAGTAGTTCATCTCTTCCTGCATGAAGATATTTCCCTTTGTTTGGGGAAGCCAATGCATGCATTTTAAATATTGCTGAAGTTACTCTTTTAATACATGGAGAGAATGCACCATAGCAGATTAGATATCAAAAGACCAGCACTGTAGTGACACTCTAGTTTTTCCTCATTTCAAGAACCATTGTAATCCTTTGGCCAGCTGATAAACTGAGATTTTTTTCATCAATCTTTTAATGAGTGCTTATATGCAATCTGCTGAGCCTTCAAGAGGACAAGCAATACTCTTCTGCTTGACAAGAGTATAAAATTGTCCTTCTACCTAAGGCATTGCTGCTTCAGATGGTATGGCCAGAAGACAACTAGGTTGTGAATTAGAACCCACAATGCAACACAGAGCATTTATTTATGTGCATGTGAGATGATTCAGTTGAAACTAAGAGTTTCTAAATTTAGAATTTAACATTTTGCATGTTTTCTACTACAAAGCAAAGCACCTGCATGATAATTTCACAAAGTCATGTTATCAGTCATTTCTTCCCTCACTCACAGAAAAGCTTGTTTCCCATTTCCCTTCTCACCTTTTGACAATTTCTTCCTCTTTTGCCTGGAATAGATTTCTTTGGGTCTGCTCTGCGATGGAAGTTCTTTCTGTAACAAAACGGTGGAATGTTTTCACTCTGTATCCATAAATCTCGTGGACACTGTATTTTAAGTCAAGAGAGATCACAGACCAGTCCATTGCATGATGGAAATAAACTTCCTCTACTGAAGCCTTTTTACCTTCACGGACCGGTAGTCAGTGCTCTAGTAGAAAATCTGAACTCCAACCCAACTTCTTCATAAACCACTAAATAAATCTAAAGAAAACTCCCACAAAACAACACATTCTAAATGTTTCTGCTTTATTTCTTTAGACTGGGAAATGGGGGAGAAACCATAGCACCAACAGCAAGTACACATGTGTTATCTGTTAAATAACAGAATCACTACTTTTGAAAGGGGATGCACTCGGAAGTGAAACAATTAGAACGGTTTTAGATTTTCAAACTGGAACACATCGTGGTAGTGAAAATTTAAGAGGTAATCTAGTTAAAATATACAGTGAATGTCTTTCGTCTTCATTGTGTCTTTAAAGTTTTAGTTGTAGTTTAAAAATACAAGTAAGACAAAAAGTAATAAAAAATGAGAGTTATAAAATAAGGAGTGAAAAGAAATGAGCTTAATATCTGATTTCTGTGTGTTTTGGAGATATGGGTTATATTCTGTCATAATTTGCATTTTCATCTAAGCTACTGCATTGTACTGACAGTGTTGTATCATCCAGCATCTATAAAGCAGTATCTAAACATAGTGAGGACATGGTGGTGATATTACAAAAGTTGTGAGAAGCTGATATGCAGAATGTTAATATCCAATTTTTAAACCCTCTGCATAACTTTGATCTCATGGGACAAGTCACATATCTCTAATTTGACATACACATTGTAGGAAAATACATTTTCAAAACTTGAGTGACAGGTACTTTTATTAAATTTTAGAAAAGTCCTCATGCTTTACTCACTGATGTTATAAAAATCCCCAAAGGGGACCATTATTTCACATTTATATCACAGTCACACACAGAAGTTAAAGACAAACCCCTTTGTATTAAGCACTTGATCAACATCATGAGGAAATGTTATTCCGACAGACAAGAACTTTTTATTTAAAAATAAAAGCAACATGTGAAGGCACGAACCATGGGAATGTAATTAAATGTGTGCTACTGTATGGGTGTTTGTCAATACATATACGTACAGTACATGTGAGTATACGTACACAAATACCATTAGTATAAGTGGGTATATAAATTCAATAAGCATAGCATTTATGCTTTTTTAGTTGTATATTTTGAAAGAAAAGTAAATTATGGACAATTACTCTTTGGTGTAATTTGTAGTATCAACGTGCATTTTGTAATGCTAATGCTTTCTGTCTAGATGCTGTTTCAAGTTTCTTTAAAATTAATTTAGTGCATATGGTCATTGTATAATACAGATTCATTAAAAGTATTATTGCAATAAGTATTTTTGAATCAAGCAGAAATATGTGTTTACTGCTTCTCTTAAGAAATTATAGCCTTATCGAAAACCTGAAGATGGATGAAAGCCGTACTTGATGTACCTTCACTTCTGATTATTTGCTGGACATTTCCTGGGATTATATATATTACACTGCCTTTTTTGGTGTGATAGAGCTGTACTTCCAGCATATTTGTTGAGCTTTAATTAGTTAGCTGAAAAACAAAATATGCCTCCTTACTTTTTAAATTAACGTTCTTGGAGATTTTTGTGTGTTTTTAGATGGTGACATCTCAAAGATCTCAAAATTCTGGAAACGTTATAAATATATTTCCTATTTTGCTACATAGCATACTTTTAGAAAGCTTTATGACTGCTTTTCCTCTTGTATGGAGGCTATTTTAGTCATTGATTTAACATAGAATATTCTTGACTATTTTGGATAAAGTAGGTCAGGAATTGAAGGAAGACTCTATCCTTGAATCCATCCTTCTTTTTTCTTGGGAAGTTCTGAGTAGTCCTGGCTGAATCTGTAACAGAGCATCTCTGCCAGTGATGGGTCTGTAATTACAGGAACTGTAATTTCTTTTACACAGAGAAAGGATACCTACCTTTTCAACAAACAGCATGAGTGTTTTGTCCTGGTACAGCAGCTCAAAACTAAAGAAGGAGCCCCCAGGCCTAAGCACATTGTTTTGCTACAAGCTTTGGGAACAGTATATATGTCTTTTGGAGTCCTTTTTAATCCATCTATCTCAACAATTTTGGTGGGTTATCCAAATAATTTCCGTTTAGTGGAATGAGAAGCTGAATTCCAATCTATAGAGCAAGTTAGGCGAATGTAGTAGATCAGCTGAGAGTCCACTCAAAGCATCCAAGTATTATCTGGATATAATTCACTTAGTTTCTCAGAATTTAATGGACTATATTCTAGTTAATTATGAAGATAAGGTGATTTATTGGCACATATAGTACATTTATTTGTAGTCATATCCATATCCTACAGTGGCACATCTATACCATGCTCCTCAAAGAAGTGGAAACAATTTAACTTGGCTTCACCCAGGAATGTGCACAATGACCAATGTCAGAAAGTTTAACTATATTAAAAATGCATTGGACTATGTTGTCAAGATATGTTTACTGTAGTTTGGGAACCTGTAGTTCTAATTGGCAGTACTGTATTTCCTGTCATTTTATGCTCATTGGTGACTAAAGAAAACATAGTGGATATAACGTTGGGACAGATTTCACCAATACAAATTTGATAATGAACAGATTATGCTTTCTCAGGTGGCTTTTAATTATGGAAATATTTATTCATTTCTCTTTAAATTGTCAGTAGAAATAACATTTATTTTTCATACTGGAACAAGAATAAGAGGTAAAATAATCTTATGATTATGTCATATGATTGAAAGATAAATATCAAGGATCTGTTTAAAGTTGTCTGTTTTCCATCTTTCTGATAGTTCACAATTATGAAACTCCGTGTAGTCTCCAGTGGGAGATGCTGCAAAACATTCTTATAGATTATTATTACTAGTACTAATTAAAATGTGAACTTGAGACTTTGGAAAGTGGTAATTTAAGGTTAACTTTGAGTTAATTATGTGAGTTCATTAAAATACTGTTACATAAAGATCAGCATAGTTTCTTAGAGTTTCTCTATTACAAAACATGAATACATTGAACAAAAAGTTCAATGGTAATTAAACAGAGTTTTTATTTATTAAAATCACTGATGCTTTGACATATCTGCACGCATGAGACTTAAGAGAAGGTACTGAGAGTGGAATACTAATATTCATCTTTTTCTTTTGTTGTTTGTTATTTGAGAACATTTAAAAAGACATTGAATCAATTTGTTAGCTGTTTTCATCTTTTAGAAATTAGCTGTTTTAAATGGAAAAATATAGATGGCATCAGCTCCCAGGAAGTGAAATGTTTATAATCAGCCATTTCTAAATTAAGTCATTTTTATTGAGCTGTGGTCTGAAAAGATTTAATAACCACATTTTAAATCTAGCCTTGCTGCAATTCTCCTAGCTGAATTGCCATGTTTACAGTAAAATGCAATTATTATGTATCTCCCAGGCTTTAAATCTGTATGCCACATTAGGAAAGCAGTTTCTAAACTATACAGCGCTGACAGAAATGACAGAATAATGCATTTCCAAAGAATGTAAGATCTGTCCTGAAATGTGATGAAAATGCATTACAGAAACCTGTCATGTGGAAGGGGATCTATCTTTTAAAATCAGAATTCTATGGCTTTGTTTCTTATTATTTAGTTTGAGCTCACACAACAGAACTCTCACATTGAAATATTTTCTCATTTTAAGGAATTAATGGCTCTCCACCAGCCCTTTAACATGTAAAATGAGTAGGTTACTTGTGTCCAGTACATCCAAAAAGAGCCAGGATAAAATAAACAAAAGGAGTTGGATATCTTGGAAAAAATCTGTCATGGGTTTGGGTTAATCATCTCCAGAAGAAATTCAACTTGATGCCTGAAATGTAAGACTTCTTGGAGAAAGCAGTAAAGCCTGAGGCAGTGTTGATCTGAAGGAGTGCTCTCCATGGGTCAGAGCTGCTCTGCTGGCAGAGTGCAAACCCAGTTCACAACAGCGGTACGCTGAAAAGTTGTAAAAGACTGCAGGGGCCTTACAGTGCACACACTCAAGCTTCAGTTACATAGTTCTAGTGGCCCAGTTTCTTATTATAAAAGTAAAAAATAAAATCTGTGCCTAATTTTCTAGCCTCCTGTCCATCAATGATACTGTAGGATTTTTTCAGTATTTGTGGAATGAAGCAATCCTGAAATTATGGTATATGTTTAAAAATATGTAAAACATCATTTATGTGCATTTATGCAGTGAACTTCAGTGTCTGAATATTTATAAATGATGTAGACATACTATATTTTTTTTAGTAATAGTCTTGCTTTTCACATTCCATTTAAAAAAAAAAAAGGATTTTCTACTTGCCTGAAGTTCCCGAACAGGAGATATTTGCCATAGGTACATATCAACTTATCATGAATTTTCACTCTGGTTCTAGTATTCAGGGTTTCTATATTCACATGTTAAAGTTTTCTGACCACATATTTCACCTGCCTGTGTATTATGTCTTTGTTTACATCTTCACTGTCTTGCGAACTGTTGCAATTTGTGGTGGTATCAGGACTTTATTAGTGCATTAGACTTAAATGTGGTCTCTGAGCTAGAGATAGTTTTTGTTCCAAAGCTTGTTGTTATACAATGTGTAGGCTATCACCTGTGCTTTCATAGCATAGTAGTTTACTAATCTTTAACCCTAAAGGAACTGCACAAAAGAAAGAAAAAAAAAAAAGTCTTACTGCTTTTTGCTAATATCTGCCTAATGATTACTTCACTGGGAATGAGATTTCACCCAGAATGTCATAAGAGGTTAAAAACTAGTTTCTGTCATTGTTGAATAAGGTAACAGTAGTGCATCTTCTGAGATTCTACTTCTCTTTTTTTCTCCTTTCCTTGACATTTTATGCCCAAAAGCTAGGGAGTGTAGGTATCTGCAAATCAGCCGCTGTAGATGTGTACAAGTTGACTGCACATTCACAACTTTTAATACTACATAAGGCAATCATTTTAGATGAATAGACCCCTGAGTACTGAAGCATTTCAAATCCTTTTTCATTTGACCATTCAGTGACCTGATAACTATTTCCTGTCCCTAAGTAAGGTTGTGACCCAGGTCTTAGAGTGCAGAAGACAGATAATTTTAGCAACAAGTTAGATCCAAATGGATTTGGTTGGAGGGGGTAAGGGAGAATAGGTTTGGCTAAATTCCTCTAAAATACTTAAAGTGTTACAGCACTTGGATTTAGTGTGTCTAGTTAAAAGTAATTGTTGAATTTGTTGCCATCTGTTTGGATGCCTGGGGACTGTATTCAGTATTGAGGTGGTTTGTTTTTCTGTTTTGCTTTTACTGAACAATACCCAACACTCTTTTTACACTTCAAAAACACAATTGCTAATGAAGAGGTCATTAAAAGTGCATCTTCAGATATATTCCAAGCATTTTCCATAGTATTTCGAGCATTAAAATTATATTCATATGCAATTGATACTTTAACATAAGCCACAAAAAATATATTCTGTGTCCATAAAAGTATCATGAATGCTGCGTTGCACAAATGTTCATCTTGCAAAATAATTTCCATTTGGTGTGGAGCTATGAAAAAGGAATATAATTTAGTCTTAGAAATATTTTATAGATAGAAAACTTGTTTCAATTGGACATGATACCTTTTAAATCACAAAGAACTTTTTTTCCTGTAGCTATACCTTTTAATAGCAATGCCTCTGAGTATTTTAAGTACTTTTAGAGGTGTATTGAAGGAAGACCTTCACCCCAGAGCTTTTCATTTATTTGAAAATGTAATTTATTAAAGCTTTTTATAAAATATATTTTTTCCTATTCTGTAATGGGAACCATGGTGTTATGGAGAATAAATACTATTAATGAAGTCAGAGATCTACAGCATTTCAGAAAGGCCATTTTCATGTGTTTAATATTGAACACACATTAAAATCTCATTCCTTTTTATAAAGAATAATGTTATGGTTCAGATGCATAATATATTTTGGTAATGTGCAACATTTTTCAAGCAAAATATTAAAGAAAGTCTCTAAAATTGAAATCTAGGTATTGAAAAATTTGTGCTATTTGGTACTAACTCTGCATGTTTCATATAATCTATAAAATAGTATGTATGGTAGAGTTGAATGATTTTACAAGGAATTGCAAATAACTCAAATATTTTAATGAAAATGTACAAGCATGTAGTGATATCTCTGTAACTTCTATGCTGTGTTATTTCTCTAATATACATCTTCCAAATTTATAGCTTTACAGTTCAATTCTTACTATGTGTAATACAGAAACATTTTAGCAGTTTTTTGCAGTTTGTCGGTTTGTGCTGTTTCGATGTATGCACTGCAGATATTTTATCTAGACTATGTGTATAAAAAAGGTAGAAATACTGAATTTTCCGGGATTTTTTTTTTCCTCATACCCTTAAGAAAGGTTGCATAAATATTCTTGAATGAAATTGTATTTACATGACAGTCTAGAATAGTTCTTCCTTTGCAGGTTTATTGTCAGGTTAAATAATTCAACATGGTCATGATTTCATACATTGCTACATTTGTAGAATCTTGTACATAACCCAGTCCAGGTAACAAGATAAAGAAATCCATGTAGCTAGACAAAAGAACTTTATTTAACTTTCGCAATCATCATTAAACAAGCAGATTGTTAATAACTTTTTTTAGTGGTTTATAAATGTAGATTGAGTATTAGGTTTTACTAAGAAATTGACTGTGGAAAGTGATTTCCCTAAAACTCTTGCATGCTTATTGTTTTCCAGCATGATTTAAGCTTGGTAATTTTCAGTTTATTAAGAGACCAGAGTTATCTTTTGTCAAAGATAGACTTTAGCTTTTAAAAAGGGAGAATTGAAACACTACTGTGTATTACAAAGTTAAATTTACTGAGTATTTGCTTTAGTAGCTGATGCATATTTTGTAATTGAGAAATTAGTAGTGAATGTAGAAAGAAAGGAAGTTATGTGCTACTAAGGCAGAAAGTTCTGATTTAACCTACCAGTGACCTGACTTTGTTTGTTCAGATGACAGTCCTAAAAGTGTGCATAGAATATTCCCTTTTAATACAGTTATTTGCCGCAAGCCGTGACCTCACTGCCTGTCAGGGAGCAGGTCTGAATTGGCCCTTTCTCTGATATCGTGACATTGCTTCTGTTGCCTCGATTGTGACCTCTGATTGCATGATACCCCTGAGAGTTCAATTTAATAAGCGTGACTCCTGACTCTTAGCCAGGTCTGCCTTCTTAGTTTTTGTCAGGCTCTACTTGTAGTCTGGTCTACATATGCTAAAACACTGCATAGGCTGTCATCATACCATGTGAGTTGTATGCACTGTATTCAAAATTCTCTTTCAAACATCTCTCATTTATTGCAAATGGAAATATTTATAAAAGATTACTTGAAATAAATTTTAAAAGTTGCTTCTTCCACAATTATGGCTGCTTGGGATTTTAGGTTTTTATACCTTTCCGTGAATATTTACTATTATTTCACTGTATTACTAAGCATGCAAGTTATCTGTGCATCATGCTAATTAGTTACTTTGAAATTTGTTTTATTTCCCCTATGGGATTCTTATATATGTCTATGACTTCCTATCAACAATGTGTTTGTTCATTATAGAAAAATTAGGGGCAAACCTCCTTTCTTCTTTGAATAATTAATACGGTTGCACAAGGCAACAGTACTGATGAGAACCCAGAGCACTGTGAGATGTAGTCATTCAGGACTAGTCAGGTGAAAGCTGAAGAATCTGTCTGGACTTCAGGAAAAGGTGAGTAGAATCAAGACTTTTTAAATATCATTGAAAATTAATATCTTTGGTTTAGTGACTATTTCGCCACATCACTGCATTCTTTTCTCCTGTTTCCTCTTCTTCTAGCCAGAATACCAAAGAAGAATCTGTTCAGAGACCTGACTGCCTTGAGGATGGTGATGCTGTTCAGACATTTCTCCATTTTTATTGTCCCTTGATACATTCACAGAACCAGAATATGAAGAAGTTCAAAGATTTGAGAGTTTCAAGAACCGTGGTACACATTACAGACAAGTTTCTGTATTTACTTACATACTTTTTTTGTATTCTTGTTGCAGATACAGATAACTTTTTTCTAGCCTCTGTATTAGTAGCTCTAAGATACTGTTTCTAATCAATGTATTTAGCTTTTCAGAAAAGCAGAAAAATCTTGCTGAACAAAGTAATGCTTTGTGCTCTCTTTTGTCGTTAAGTTAAAAAAATTTCTGTCAATATCACCATTTAATATTTCTCTATTTCTTCAAATGTTTTAAAGAATTCTGTTTGCCTTTTCACTCAGATTACTTTGTGTTAAAATTGTTATATTTTGTATGAAAAGGAAACTATATTAGAATCTTTCCTATAAAAGAAGTTTTCCAATATAAGGTAAAAAGTGGATATTTTCTTGTTACATTCAAACTTGGCAATGAAATGCTGTTTGCTCTTCTTCATGACAGTAACTGTAACAGTGGAAGTAAGATCTTAGTTTGGCCAGTTAAATCATATTTTTTTACCCTTTAGCTAAATTCCCATGTAAGTTAGTAAAATTTTCATAGCCTAATTTAGTCTATAAGGTAGTAAAACTCATAATATAATCATCTGTTCCCTTCTTCTGGAGTAAATAGTCTAAGATTAGCTATTGAAGTTCCTTAATCTCAAATGGGAGTTTGCTTACCTAATTGGAATTTATGAGGTTTCACTCCTTTTTGGATCAGACCTTAGTGCTCTGTACTATTTGATGGAGCTTAGATAACTGGCTACGAATAAGCAAAGCTAGGAATGTACAACTGTTTTACCTGTTGTTAGGCAACAAGTAAAACAAATTATGCTTTTAAGTTAATTAGTTATGGCTGTCTTGAAAGCTATTGCAAATATAAACAAAATGCGTATGAGGCAAATTCACCTATTCAGAATCATCATGATATTTATTCCCTCCTTTTCAATCAAATTTTATATATATATACATAGAAATAGGTAGGTATATGTGAGTGAGTTTGAGTGTTTAGTACCAAGTTTAGCTTAAAAGTTTAGTAATAAAGAAACTAAACATACCTACTCTAAGAATAAAATATTTGCAATCAAACTTAAGGAAGATTAGGTTTTGTTCAGTAACAGAACTGGGTTTTTTGTTTTGTTCATTTTCTCATTAAAAAAAGAGGACTCAGGGCTAATTTATTCCTTTTTCAACTCTGATTTATTCATTCAGTGAGGTAAAATCATTCAAACTTCTGCATGGATATAAAAAAACCTGAACTGTGCCATTGTAACTATAGCTGATCCAAAATCAATATAATTAAGTCAGTTGCATTTCCCCTGGGGCTTAATACTCTTGAATATGTGTTGGTTTCTCTAAAATTATATACTGCGTTTCAATTATTGCATTTTTCATGTGTTTACAAGCTGAAAATTTCAGTGCAATTAACCAGAAATTCTATAAAAATACTAAGCTCTTTGAGCCTCATGAATTAAGAAGTAACCTGGGGCAACTTACAAGCAAATCTTGGAATCTCTTTTTTACCTGTCTTTCTTCACAAATAGAATACCCTTTCTTTTAATAGATCCATAAAACATGGAATTTCATATTGTTTATTTTCTTTCATGATCTATCAACCAATTAAATATAACTTAATAAGAAGAATTAGTACTTTTATGTCTATATTTATTTATAGTCACTTGTAAGTTTAGTATCTATGCCTATTTTTAAGCTGGACATAAATATATAAGAATTGTACACGCTTGGGGATTAACTCACTTTAGATGTAGAGTCTTAAGAAAAAGAACCATGTCTATCTGAGACTTTTTTTCCATTTAATTCAATGAGCATTAAATCAAACCTTGTTTATACGAAGTTTGGCATAATGTCAGGCCTGATCTTCAGTGGTACCTCTGGGTTTTACTATAAAGTAAATTAAACAGCAGCCTTGCACTTAGTTTATGTAGACTTTTTATGTATATTTGACAGTGTAGAGTAGTTCTGCTGTTACGCATTGCTGCACTTACAAAGCTGTGAATTGTTGTCACAGTACCTTCATCGAATGCTAACAGATATTTTAAGTCAACATCTGAATATAAGCCAGAAATAGTTTCACCTACACAAAATAAAACACTCAAATTGAAAATTATATCTATGCATAATAGATAGAAAATATAACCAATTCATATATATTAATAACTGAACTACCTATTGTCATTCATAAAATAATTTCATTATTTCACTTTCAGCATTACTTTGCACTGATAAGTATCACACATAGTACTCATGTACATCAATCATCTGTGTTGATGAACATGAGTTCTTAAAAACAAGTTCATACATTATTCAGGTAACTAGAAAAAATGTTTATTCTCAAGAGTGAACATAATAAAGACTCTTTTAATGTACATTCCCAAGCTGTGATACAAAATTACATCTTTTAATTACTTGAGACAATTATTAACATGGTGTAAGTCAGCTTTACTGTCTAACTTCATGCCGCTCCCAAGTAATTTTTTTTTTTAATACTTGGCACATGTATCTTCTTGTTACATAGCAACCTTAAATTGTTGGTTTAGATTAATCTTTTGCAGGATTTGGATTTTTTTTGTCCCTTTTTTGTACTTTTAAGACCTTCAGTACAAACAAAATCTGCCTTAATGGTGGTCACACTCAGTAAACTTTATTGTATTTTGTATTTTTTGACCTTTTGATTGGAGACAACATAGTAGTTAGACCTCCTGCACCCTTACAGAATGTTCCTTTGTATTTGTTTTCTTGAGAATTCCTTTGGAAGATCTGATGTCTTAAGTCATTTTGCTTGGTTTATTGAATTTAGAGAAAGGTATTCCTCTGGCTTGTACTCCATACGAAGTGATAATCTTTTCTTGCTTGGGAATCCTGTTTCATTACTGAGCAACTAAGTTCATGTTCTTGATTGTTTCTGTCAGTTAATGTTAAGAACTGGGAATGCATAGGAAAAAACTATCAAAATATTCTTTTAAAAAGTTTTTATTTGAAACATCTCTTAATTTTCCCCTGAGCAATATAAAAAACATTCCTCTTTCCACCAGAGAACATCCATCATTAGGGGGTTTATTAATTCCCAAAGATTATGAGAAAAACTAGAGATAGGGTCTGTACTAAGCAGAAATTATGTGAGTGTAGGCCATAAGGATGAGCAAAATAGGCTCAATCTACTTCTGTTTTATTTATTCCTTACATTTACTAAAGGATAACTAAGCATGGAAATCCTAAACATACAATTTCAAAATATTTTTTTAATCCTCCTTGATTTCTTTTGGTTTTTCAAGCACCTTCAAGGTGTGAAGCTTTATTAAACCAGTGCATTACTGTTCCTTTATTTTTTCTTCCCATCTCTGAGTCTTATTTTTAATTGACTCAAGCAACCTATTCTTACATTATTACTGCTATAAACCCTCCACTATTAAATACCTATTTTCCCCAATATATCTTCAGTTTCTTACCCAAGATTCACTGCCTGAATCAGATCAGAACAGACATAAATTAGCAAGAAATGAAATCAGCAATTGCTTGTGTGTCTGTTTCCCATACACACCTCAGGTGAAATACTCCTTCAGGTTTATAGATCAACTCGGGAAGGTGTTGAGTGTCTTAGGAAATGTCATGTTATGAAACTGAAGGAAGGAAGTTATAGAAGATAAATGAGAAATTTTGTTTAATGTAAATGGAGGAATACAGAAAGTGGTGACACTCCATGAAAGTTGGATAAATTGGAAGGAATGATGTTTCATTCTGCCTTGACGTCAGTGCCAGGAAACTGAACTTATGAAGCAGTTCAAAGTGAAATGTGCCATGTTCACAAGAAACATAAAAGGCATAAGCAATTTAATATGGAGTAGTAGTTTGCAATATATTTGTGTAATCAGAGATTTGCAGTGAAAGAGATTAAATAATAAAGAAATGCTGGGAGGACTTCATTGACACTGTTATGATATGAATAGAGAAAAACAGCTTTAAGTGGAATGTCTTAAAAGTACACCATTGAAGACTAAGACTTGAATTTGCCTCAATGTGGGGAATAGAACAAATTGAGCATAACCAATAATCTAGGAATTAATACTAATAAATAATGATAAATAGTAGTGGTCATATATTCTGCAGAGGCAGGAACAAGTAGCAAAAGAGAAAAGAATGTGTGGGAAGGCTCAAGTATGAAATCCTGTGTTCCTTGAATTCAGTAGCTGAATTTTTTTCAGTTTTGGTGGTTTAGGAATCTCCATTAAAGGGTTCAGCTTTTGCATAATCTAATAATAAGGCATCAAAGAGAGAACACAGAAAGCACGGGCTGAAATGTGGTAACCACTGAAGCAGGATGAACTAAGTAGGTGAAGCTTTATTACTGGTGTTAATCACACAGAAATAGAGCACAGTCTAAAAGACAGAGAAAAAAAAATTAAAACAGAGAGGAAAAGATCAGCCAAAATAAAGACTATGGTCTTAATTGAAGGTGTGGTGAATGCCTGGATTCAGTGAAGGAAGAATTAGTGTGAGGGTTAGGTCAAGAACAGTCATGTGGTAAAAAGATTATTACAATAGCAGAGAGGAGATTAGAGAAGCAAAGGAAGTTTGCAGATGGAATAGTAATATAGTAGAGTTTATAATCTGAAAGAAATCTGAAATACCTGCTAAAAAGAGGAAAAAGGGCACAAGTTTTAGAGCAGAAACTCAGAAATGTTTTTTTTCCTTTCACTATTTGCTTTCATAATTTCTGAAAGATGTGCTTTTATGAGTTTATCAGCACTCCCATGTTCAAAATGTTCATGTTGTGGTGTAATTGACAATGCCTTTTTAAGCATCCAGAAATATTGCAGATCATAACCTGATATGGTATGCTTGTGAAAAAAATCTATAATATCTTTTATTCAGCTGTGAACTCATTCAGACACTGGTATAAATATTTTTATTTCATTCATTCTAGTCCTAAAGGTAGAAGTTTATTTAATCAGAAGTTACTCTGATGGAGAAGTAACATCTAAAATTAACTAACACATATGGTATAGCTATGTCAAAAACAAGTTTCTGTGTTTTTAAGGTAGAAACATATGTGTTTCACTATCTGAAAATTCCAAACCCAACTTGTAGATAAACTGACATTATCTGGAGATACTATAATTTTAGGTGAAAAGAACTCTGTACCAATTATTGCCACATGATACTAGTAACTAGAAATCTTATATATATTGCTAATAGAAATGTATTTACTGAACACCTGTGACCATGCTAAATACCACTCTAAATACCATTCTTTTTCCAAAAATGGTATTTGGGGCGTGTAGTGATTGTTATAAAATGCTTAGGTGTATTTGGGGACTTCTGGCAAAGTAGAATTCTGACAAACGTGACAAGCTTTTTGTGGAAGAGAAGAAATTCCACTCATTTCTCTTACATTCTACTGTAAGTTGCTGGATGATTTTGGTGAGGTGAGTGGGGGAGCTGTGGGGGATTTTATTATTATGATTTTTCTGTCTGTTTCCACATTATTCAGTTTCTTGCCTTGGTAGCACTGATATTACTCATGTTGTCCTTGCTTTCTGTTCTTCATGAATTATGACAGAATTGATGCCAATTGACTAACATATAGAGAAAATGAGATTAAAGGTTGAGTTTTAGGTTTAAGTTTTCAAGATTATTTCGTAATGTGTATTATAACACAACTTTGTAGAAGACATAGAAGAAATTATAAAAATCCTTGCAGGATATATATATGATTTTCATTTCCATTCAGAATAATTTTTAATAGAGTTTGTACACTCATACACAGACTCATATGCACACATCTTCATAATATATATTGTTCACGAGTAATGTATACAAGAATACTGACAGATAAGAAAAATTTCAATATATTAATAGCATAGACATGAATTTTATACTCAAGCTCAGCTACTTAATTCCTATATTAAGAGCATCATTCCCAGAATACATACTGAGAAAATTAACTCTGGTCACAGATTTTTTTATATTAAGGGAGGAAAACTTAGAATGCTGAAGAAATTCCAAGCCCTTTTTTCACATTGTAGGTCTTAGTTTTCTTACTCTCTTACGTTGTTTGTATTGTACTCTGTATGAAGCAAGTTTTGAAGTTAATTAAATCACCTTCTAAACACAAAATTAACTGTAAAAGGTTGGATACAGTGCAGACTTCTCCACGCATTTCTGTTTCAAGAAACATATGATATATTAAAGTTAGACCTTTTATCTTCCCATCATCAACAAATAGGTTTGAAAAAAAAAAAAAAAATCACTATGTTGAGTCGGGTTCCTTAGCATCCTCTTGCATATAAATTGACAACTGAGATTTACAACAATTAAGATTGGCGTTTCCTGGGCAGAGAATCTGAAAACTAAAATGCAGAATCTGAAAGATCACCCTGAATGTAGACATTGTGTAACTCTTGTCCTTATTTTTGTGTACTGCTTTACTGTTAAGAACACTTACCCAAGTACTGGGGAATGTGGGTGTGAGGTACTTCTTAGCCTGGAACAGGCTGCCCAAAGAGGTTGTGGAGTCTCCTTCTCTGAAGACATTCAAAACCCGCCTGGATGCGTTCCTCTGCAACCTAGTTTAGGTGATCCTGCTGTGGCAGGGGGGTTGGACTGGATGATCTTTCCAGGTCCCTTCCAACTCCTAAGATTCTGTGATTCTGGTGAGATTTGAATCTCTGGCTTCCACATGCCAATCTATTTCCTTTCAGTATGTTTCAGTCCTTTCTTTAAAGCTGCTTCAGCTGAGGGCACAGCATGCATCAATCTTGAGGAAAAACCTGTGAGAAGAAAACTGACTCTTACCTAGATCTTAGGGACTTCACCAGAAGTAGTTCACAGATCTTAGCCCTTCTCTTTTAACTCAATGGAGTATCCAGAGATAAGTCCATTTTAAAGTTCATAAGTAGCATCCATATTTTAAACTGAACATGAGTTGTACTGTCTGTAAGCGTACCCAGCAAACAAATGTGACAGATGGAGGATGGCATTTTTCTAGATCCCAAAGTTCAGGTTCTTATGTGTTTTCATGTCAATTTGGGGATCTAGAAAAGGATTTGTTATTTTCCTGTAATGTTCAGTTCCAAGGACATTTCAGGTGCTCAGGCTCTTCTGAATAAGTTCTCTCTACTTAAATGTCCAAATTCTGTAGGAAAATGACAATGGATGCCTCTGAAAGCTGTGTTTGATCTGGCCTAAGTGCACAGTATATGTACAGATGATTAATTGGTAACACCTAAAAATAATTACTATATTAATGCCAAATGTAAGACTATTCCAATCTTAAATTATTAACGTGTGTGTCATATAAAAAAAAAAAATCAAAAAGATTTAAAGCTTAGAAGTGATAATCTAATGAGGGTATGATACTTTAAATACCTCTGAGATTAATTTGGTTTTTGACAAAGTTGTGCCTCCTTTGATGTGTTCCTTTTTTCTTTGATATTCTAAAAGTTGCCTGGATTTAACAATTAAAGATTATAGGTCTGATCTATTTCAAAGATGCAGAATGCTTACAGCTCTTTGGAACTTCTGTGGAATTTGTGAGTGTTAGTACTTCTACAAAATCAGGTCCAGGTTTTAAAAAAAAAAACCCAGAACCCTCATTTAACAAAGCTATCAAGCAAATGCATGTTAATGATACTTATACACCAGATCCTCAAACACATGATGTTCATAAGTGAAATAGAAAAATGATAAGGCTGTGCTTTATTTCATAACATAGTCTATTTTCATTAGAATTAGAAAGAGAAATATTACTATTAAGAAGTAAGAATATGGATATGTTCCCAATAAGAAAATAGAATAGAGTTTTCTGCAGCATTACTAAACAAATTATTGAACAATCTATGCCCATTTGAGAAAAAAAGCCACTATTAACACTAATATGGAACAAGTGTACTCTGTTTAATAGCATATATTATTTTAAGGAAAAAAAAGCCAAACTTATTGTGTGCACTTTTATCTTTGTCACGTTCTTGTTTCAATACTGTTTCAATTATTAACATGCAAAAATAAATAAATATAAATGGAAAATAAAATGTCATTAAATAAAACAAGTTGTGTTTCAAGCATAATTTGCTCAAAAGTTCAAACTGCAACTAAGGCAAATCATTATCACTTATTGTATGTGAATCTTCTTTTGACCATCACTGACACACAGACTCAGACATGAACTTCTAATGCTAGTTTTAAATTCCTACATAGATTTCCCTTTTAATGGAGGAAAAGTTAACAAACATTTTAGTAAATGCATAAATAATACTGATCCTTTTAATAGGAAGAAGTAATTCTTCTGAGAAAGATGGTAATACTGGACAAACCTTTCTATAAATCCAAGACAAAAAGATAATTTCTTGGGGATTTATTCATCATTGGAGAAGATATGTTGAAAAGCAGAAGGTTCAATCTTCAGGACTGCTCTTATGAAGTCATGCAGAATGTTTCTTACTGCTGTTATAAATCAGGATCTTCATCTGAAGAGCTATAAGGGTACCAGTGTAGCTGCAAACTTAGAACCTATAAATTTTCAAATTCAAAGGTCAAAAAACTGTAGTCCTGAACCAGAAAGAAGGAAAGGCAGTATCATAAACTTAGAAAAGTGCACATGGCTCCCCACTTTAATCAAGGAAGGTGATGAACTCTTAATTGGAATGGTAGTTAGGCCTCTTTATATTTTAATATTTGGCAGTGATTGAGCAGTTCACCGCTTGACCTTTTTAGTCAGCCCTCACAACCTCGTTCGGGTAGATACAGTGACTGTCCATCCAAGCTTTTTCTTATCTGTCTTCCTAAGGAGGTAAATGAGAGTTCTTTACATCAGCTAAGGATAAATTCTTCTGCTTAAATTCTAGTCTGTGAGTCAACAGCAAGATGTATGTGACTTCATATTCTGGACCAAGACCTTGCCTAATTTTAATTGGCTAATTATGGGTTTGGCAATTGAACACATTCAGCCTAAGAATTGGATTTGATTTGAATAGAGTTTCTCTGTACCATGATAAATGGAGAGCACAACCAAAATACATTTGTATTTCAGACTATGAAATAAGAAGCTATGATACTTCAACAATATTCCCGTAGATCTAAAAGATAAAAGCAATGAGCTCCCTGCAAGTTATTAATAGTTAAATCATTCATAGCGGGCAAATGGACTTGGTAGTAATTGAGGTGACCTACGTTCTTTACTGGTTCAAGTGCAAAAGGACAGGTATGCCCCTACAGTATACTAAGCAAGTTCTAGTAGCTGATGAATTCACCTATCACCATCAGAAAGAAAAAATCTTTGAAAAAAGAACAGGAATAATCAAACCAAAAAACTGTGGTAAAAAAAAAATAATTCTGATGTCTCATAAAGTCCCTGAGTCAAAGGTTCCAAAAAGAAATAATCTATAAAGTTCAAGTATAAAGGTAGAAAATAAAAAGTTGTTCTAATCCATTAACATCCCCATGCAACATTGACACTTCCTCTGCAGGCTTTTCCAATTCTGACATCCTCTTCCGTATTCTTCAAGACGTATCTGTTATTCAGCAGAATGATCTCAAAAACTGAAGGATCTCCAGAACTACACAGCTTTTTTCCATAATGTCACTTTCTCAGTTCTTGGGTGTCTTTTGTAACACTGAAAATTAGGTAGTACTTTGTGAAAAATAATATCATGTATGTAGTTGCTTTGAAATCCCATATCAGAAATTGCCATTAAAATGTCTTAATGAATTATATCAGTAAAAGACAAATCAGAGGAATAAGATTGCCATGTGTCCACTCTGGTATATGATGCTTATTTTTTTTACCTTATAGATTGATAAATAGAATTGTAAATATAAATTAGTTTGTTTAATATAATTAATTTGTTATAATTTTAATTAATAGAGGTAGCACAATAAGCAACATTCATGAGGCTGTGACAAGCAATTTATGTATAATATGTATTTCTACATATATTTCAGTATAAAAGAGAGTTTATTTCCCAATAAAAATAAATTTATTCAGAAGACCAATATTTAATCCCAAAAGAGAAAATAAACCATAAAATGAAAAATTAATTTAAAAGCATTTCTTAGATATATCTGAAGAAATTCAGGTTAGTTAGACGCTTTGCAAGAAAAGAAAGTAATTGCTTTTTTTCTTTCGCAATATGCTCAAAGCCTGTTTGGGGAATCTTAAAAATATTATATTTTAAAATAATAATGAAAAACAGGAGTATGTTTTTTTCCTCCTCAGGTAAAAAAGAAGAATTTTCTCAGCTGGATACTACCTTAGATGAAAAATTATGTAGAAATGACTTTACTTATCAATGGCTTAATACACAGCTTTTGGAAGCAGCCAGTTCCAAAAATATGAAGTGGTGAGGTCATTGACTTTAAATTGTATTTTTTTTAATTTTAAATTTATCTTGTAAAGTGAAACCTACATTAATAGTTCTAAAACAAACATTACTTTCTAGCTAGCAGACTGTACACCGTGTTTCCAGGTCCCAAACATGGTACCCTTTAGAATTGGTTCAGTATTCACTGTACAGATACTTCTTCTGCAGTGATAATGAAATGATACGCAGTGCCATATCTTCAGATAAATATCTACATAGCTTTATGCTAGCAATGTGGTGTTCTTTTATAATATAAAGAGTATGGGGAAAAAGTGCTTATTCATTGTATATTTTATAACATTATTGGAATATATTGTGGTTTTATGTAATTAGACCAACTGTAATATTAACCTAACAATAACAATAATCTAACAATATCTATATTGTTAGGTTTGATTGAGGAGGTTAAAAAAACCACTTTTTAACTAGGCAGTGTGTACTTATATTTTGTCTGCCAAATATAAACCAAACTTTTACATCTTTATAGTATAATTTAGCAAAAAGTACTAAACATGTTCCTTATATATTTCATTTTGGTTACTAAACAGGTGAAATATCAATGCAGTTAAAGAAAAGGTCGATCTCATTCTCTAAGCTAACATGAAGACATAGGAAGTATATTTTATTAATAAATCAAATATAAACCATTGATATCTTAATGAAGTCATTGGTAGACACAACGCCAAGCACCTCTAATAAAAACAAACAAGGTGTCAGTAGGCAATCAGTGAATTTAGTGTAAGCATTTTAACTTTATTTTCATTGAAAGTGTATTTAATTTGTAATGAAAAGGACTGCATATTGTTATGTTTTCTGTGGAAAAATATTGCACATTTCTAAATTGTATCAATGACTGTAGGAATTATAGGCAGCACATATTCCTTATATTTACCTGTCAGTCATATTCCATAATATTGAAACCTCCAAGTGTTTGTTTAATATAACTGTCATGACTTTTAATTTGAATTAAAATGCTGGAACGAAACATGTAATAATGTTTGAAAGTAAGACACAGAAATTTATAAAACATTATTTTTAAATGTCATTACATTACCTCTGCAGGTGTGTGCTAGCTATGCACTAGTATTTTTACTGACGTTTTTTAAGATTATGATACCGTTTTTGAATGCAGCTAAAGTCCCACTGATCTCCATTGGAACATCACTGGTAGACTGTTTAGAACAGCTGATTCATTAATGTGACTGAAAATAATTTTGCCCCTGTGTAAAGTAATGTGAGAACCAATTTAGCTATATTTTTTGTCAGTACATGCAAAAATTCATGCATGGTTGCATTTGTTGACACTTATACTTTTAAATTAGCATTCTATCATAGGAATAAACAATATAAATTGTTAATAATTTGGTGGTGTTAATGTTAAGTACAAGTATTTAAATATTAATTACTCTGATGCTTTATCAATTAGTATTAGTTACTCTGATACATCTTAACCATGGATTTATTTTAAATAGTATCCTTTCTACTTAAGCAGGAGTATTTCCATTAAAAGTTTCTGGTTAGGTTTTTTAGTGAACCTAATACAGTGGGATTTATTGACATTTTTGTTCTATATTTTTCCCAGTTGTCATTTTTTGCCTGAGTTAGATCCTGCAATATGTGACAGTAGACGAGTACAACTTGTGGTAAGAACTTGTTTCTGTGTTGGATTTTGCAGAATTCAGCTATGTCTTGATGGTGTTATCAAATGCATACTTAGTGTAAAAACAACCGGGAGGGTTTTTTTTATTTATTTAATATAATTCTTTAATGTTGTCTCTGGCAATCAAGTTGCCCATTGATGGAGATTGGAAGAAAATGTTTGAACACAAGAACCCATGTGTGTACATAGTGTTTTAGTTTCATAATCTGATACTGGTTTTGTTTTTAAGACATCAAATGCTCTGTGTGTGTTCGTTAAAGCTTCTAAACCAACCTTTTAAAAATGTTAAAAAAATTAAATATGGTTCAGCACTAACTGCATTATCGAGTGAAAACATATATTCTGGTAATCTGGTAAGTCACATACGTAAATCATTCCAATAAGACCACAGTGTCATTTATTAAAAGACAGTAAGTAGGACTAGTGTATTAATACAGTGACATTATTAAAAAGTGTATAAAGTCAGACTTATTCCTATGATTTCTTTTCCATAGTTTTTTACATTATAAAATGCCCTCTACTCTTTTCATGATTCATTCTTTTAATTGCAGCATTTTTTTTAAACTGTATTTTCTGAAAAGGGTAGTTCTGTAGGTTGGCAGGAGGAGGGATGTGAGCAATTTAACAATCTGAAGATTTACAAAAGAAAAAGACTCAGTGTCAGAGGTACCCAAAAGTTCCTTTTATAGCAAGCAGTGCTATGCTGCCTACAGGACAATTTATACTACATAAGCACTTTACATTTTATTTCCAAATTAGCAATAATGTTGATATAAATATGTGAGGTTAAAAAAATTGGGCAAAAACCATACAGAAGTAGTATCTTATATTCATATACAAAATGTAAAATGTTGCATAAAACCTATTTCCCAGATTAATGATGTGTCATGTGCCTCATTCTGTACTCGGTGCAGTTCTGGCTCTTTCTAACCTCTGTCTTCCTTAGCTTCACCACCTGCGCAATATGCATGTTTTGGAAACACTTCCATAAACTCTTCTAAAATTCACTGTTACACAAATGCTTTTAAGACTTAGATGTTATTATTACTGTTTTTTTTAAGTGTGATTTTGTCAAAGAATTTTCTGTGGTGTAGGGTGCATTCAATTCTTATGTTGCTCGTAAAGTTTAGTGATTGAAATCTTGAACTGGGTGATCGTTGTCATGGGGTTTGGTTGCAGCAACACTAATAGTTATTTGTTAGGGAAACTCTAAAACAGTAATTGCTCTAATTTGAGTGAATCATAATCTACTAATGTTATCTAAATTACATATTATGTGGTTATCGGTAAGCATATGTGCACATAGGTAGATTGTATCTTATTTACAGTAAGCAGTTCTGTCCACAAAATACTGCTGCAATCCCACAGCAGTATTATGTGGTGTGCCCACATAACCAGCAATGTTATGGGATTGTCACAGCCTGTGCCACATAATTACATAGCTGTTCCACATGAATGAAATACAGAGAAAAATGTGATAGGTCAAAAAATAGAAAATTGAGTAAAATGTATCTCTAATGCAGAAAGCAGTACTATATGGGCAATGAAATAATGATGAGGTTTGTACATACAGAAAGCTGAAGAATTACAGTTTTCAAGTTTATATGGGTTCTCTTAACATTTAAAGGTTGAAATGTGAAACGTGACCATATTCCTAATGCTTTTGCATAGTAACCCAGTTAAAAGCTGTGAAATCATGACAAAAATGAAGTTAACACTTAGCTACAATCATTATCAAAAAGTAGGAAAAGTTCTGGTAAACTGAAAGAAGAAAATATACATTAAAAACAAACAAAAAAAAGAATTAGAAGAGAAAAGCATTCCTGGGCATTTCCAGTAGCTTTTTCGTATACCATATACTTGATCATAAAGTTTCCTGGTGTGTACTAGGATCGCTAATTTGCATGTGTTACATAAACCTGCATTCTGAGAGTATTCAATTAACATAATTTTCTAACTGATATTTTAATTTCAGTGATTGCATATTAACAATAAACTCTTAGCCCTTCTTATTGGAGAACAAACCCTATGCAGTAACCTGCAGTAAAACTAAGACCTTCTTATGTTAATCTTGGTCATTTCAATGATTTTGCTTACTACTACTACTTCTACTACATAATGGATGAGGAAGACATGCTAACTTACAGTTTAAACTGGGCACTTGAACTTAATATGGTTTTTCTAAATGCCAAGTGGGATAGACTTCCTGATTCATCTTTATATGTAGCTTAAGTTATCTACATGATTAACCACTTCACTATTAATCAGTATCTCCAAATCATTAAGATATAACTTGAAAAAAGCACTTTTTACCTCAGGAGGTAACAGAATATCTTCATAATTTAACATAGGAGTAGACAACTAGTCAGATATTCCTCCTCATTGAAATTATTTTCCAGTTAATTTTTTTTTTTAAAAAAAAGGATTGTAATAATAAAACTAAGGACAAAAAGTCTGAAGAGTTAAAATCTGGTAATCACTACAGATGGAAGTCCAGTACTACACTCTGTGAAAAACGTACAAGTATCTTAAATTTCCTCCAAATTTTTGGCTCTAAGCTATAAATGTAAAAGGTAAGGTTTTAATTAGCTAAAGAGGACTTTCAATCAGGTTCTTTACAAACCTGAAATTAAGCTTGCTCCAGTGATTAATACAACCTTAAATGTTACTCTGACTGTAATTGGGTGAAAACACTTATCTTTATTTGAAAGAAAGTAACAAAATATTTTACGTCAGAGAGACAGACACCACTATTAAAATCTAGCATATAACACTGAATTTTGTTGTTTACAAGGTGATGAAGCCTCAGATTTGATGATGATAGGAATTGCATAATAATTCCTTGGAAATGTTAGTTGTTTAAAATACTGTGGCCTTCTGGGTCTTTGGGAATTGGTACATTAGAGAACTTCTGCTGTGTGTTTAGACAGGTTAGAAGAAAATAAAAATTATCAATTCCATTGGTTTGAATCTCTCTGAGCATCGCAATGATTGCATTATTTCTACTAAGGAAAGACTGAATCACACAGAATCACAGAATCACAGAACGTTAGGGATTGGAAGGGACCTCAAAAGATCATCTAGTCCAATCCCCCTGCCGGAGCAGGAACACCTAGATGAGGTTACACAGGAAGGCGTCCAGGTGGGTTTTGAATGTCTGCAGAGAAGGAGACTCCACAACCTCTCTGGGCAGCCTGTTCCAGTGCTCTGTCACCCTCACTGAGAAGAAGTTTCTTCTCAAATTTAAGTGGAACCTCCTGTGTTCCAGCTTGTGTCCATTACCCCTTGTCCTATCATTGTTTGTCACCTAGAAGAGCCTGGCTCCATCCTCGTGACACTCACCCTTTAAATATTTATAAACATGAATGAGGTCTCCCCTCAGTCTCCTCTTCTGCAAACTAAAGAGACCCAGCTCCCTCAGCCTGAAAGCTTACTATTTAAAGATTTTGAACATACGGACTTCTTCCAAGCTTAAAGTGACTGTAAATACTAAGGCCAAAAATATAAAGAGTTGGCAGGATAAAACTGTTACTCTTTTCAAAGTTTCTTGACACTGCTATGGAAGAGAAATAAAATATTGATATTCACAGCAATAATACAGCCTGCTGCCCACACAAAGCAAAACTTTAAAAACATGATCATTAAACATATGAAAGGCAAGCATCAGAAAACGGGGAATAAACTTTCTATGCTGACACAAAGGGTGTGCAGTCACTAAGAAAGAGCTTAAAATCTCTGTATTTTGGAGTTGTTGATTTGAAAATGCTTGAACATTGTAATGAATTTTACATTAAACAGTGACTGAGTAAAGACAAAGAAATGAAACAGGTCTCCATTTCATCTGAGTTCTCTAACTTAGACTGAACTACAAAGCCTGTCTGCATTGGTGCAATGCTGCTCTTGGTACAGTTAGCTGGTTTGAACAGGAAGTCTGGAGATCGTCTTCTCCAGAATAGCCTACAACTTTATAGTAATGGCATTTTCATGAAAAAAAGGGAGCTGCAGGCCTCAACACCACGAGGAAGGAGTTGAGACTCAGTCTCTCGATTCCTGATCGAGCAATCTGGTCACTATGATATTATGCAAAAGTTTGGTGACAATACCATTAGTGTAGACTTTCCTTTTTTGTTGGTTGTTTATTTTTTTTAAAGAAGGACTCTACTCAGTTAGACACCTGGCTACTGAAAGGATTGGGGTTTTTCATTCCAGATAGAGGAATGACTTAATCTGCTTCCTGGACTCCACTTCTGAATATCCAGAGACTAGAAAATTTAACTGTGTCCTTACGTTCCCTGCTTCCAGCTGACTGGCTCTACACTGGGAATTTTATAGATTGCTCTTCTGCAGTGTCTGATTTTTCCTCATCTTTGTTACTAGTCCTCAGTATCTAGTCAATAGTATTGTTAAATATCTCCTTTTGACATTGAATAGTTTTTCATTTCAAGGAAAGGGAGTTCTTGTTGAGTAAATGCGAAGTCCTTTATGCAAAACTAACAATCTACCATTTACATTGTGTCATATATTGCAGGTCAAATTTTTAACCTTTGCCCTACATGTTCCCCAAACAAGGACCCATTGCTAAAATGAAATATGATTTTCATTTCTATTTTCCCATATTTATGTGCAGGTAATGTGCCTCATGCCAAAATGTACCACCACTAGATGTTAGAAGTTTATAATTAATATGGTACCCTTACCTAAAGTATAATTAAAATGCTGTCTGATGGTTATAGTTAATTAGCAAAAAACTAAAAGATTAAATTACTTACTGAGCCCTTGACTGATTGAACTGATACGTGTCCTGGATAAAACATAAATATTGCAGAAAATAATCCAATATGACATCTCTGACATTCAACTGTAACTTAAATTATAGACTGGTCAGTAAATGATCTTAAGCTGTTTAAGGTTTCATCAGCCATCTGCAAGATTGATTTTCTTCAAAATTACTGTACTAAAATGTTTTCTTTTGTTGTTGTACTGACTCAGATCACAAACCACAATTTTAAGATCGGCTCTTATTTACAAAAATGCTTTGACATAGTGCATTTGTTCAGCCTAGGCAACAATAAAGGACTGTGGTATCATTTTGAAGAAGGTTGTTTGACAGACCCTGTTTGTTTATTTGGAGTAATGTGAGCTGCATTCAGAAAATGTTATATTTTGTTTCATGATTGTGTACATTCTCTCCCACTGCTTCCAGGCAAGCCCTGTAAGCAGAGAAGACACGGATTTAGACCTTGTTTCCATGGCCAGTGGAAGTGCTTTGACTGAGAACAGAGAAAAAAATAAGCAGCCACACAGACACTCAGCAAGATATTCAAGTAAGTTATGGGGTTTTTTTTCAATATCAGTTTTAAAGATCACTTTAAAATGCTAGCTAGAACTCAGCATGCTTAGAATCCCTAATAACACGTGCTACTTAACTTTGTTTCTTTCTTACCTAAACCTTTTTATACATTTTATACAGTTCTGTTTAAAAACTGCATGATTTACCTCAATAGACTTTCCTCTTCTGATTTTTAACCCATGAGAAGTTGCTTGTGATGTATGCTAGGTCTTCTGATGATGGAGTTCTTAAAACATTTTCTCTTCTCTACGTCATAAAACAGAGTGTTTTTTTTAATGTTCCGCTTAATTTTTTTTTTCAAAAGAAGTTTGAAAAATACATGTTTTGTTAACTGAATACCAGAACACATATCCTAATCAAGCCACAGATTTCTGTCATGTTCATTGCCAATTATGCTGTAGTATATGCATCCTACTGAACTTAATATAGCTCAGAGACCGAGGACCTTTTAAAGCCTTATATTTTTACCACACTAATATCGTTGGAATTATCAAAATATTCTATATGTTGAAAAAAAGAAAAAATAATACTTGAAAGTAATAAAATAGCATCTTTAAAGTTTCATATTTTACTTCGTGTAATATAACTGAAGAAAATGTTAATATCTTTCTAATAATATGACATACTGTATTTTGTCACCTGCATACAATGTCTTTTCCAAATAAATAAAACTGTACACTCCAAAAATATATGCTGCAGGAAGTATAAGCACTATTAAATAACTTAGGCAAAACTACTGAAATTCCTAAAACCAGTTAAGTAGTGAGGTTTCTTGAAATGCTTTATGTCAAAATAAGAATCAGTTTATGTCATAAATTATATGTAATTGCTAGGTTTGCTTTTTTATTATGTTTTCGTATGTACTATCATTTCATTTTCAATGAAAGCAAATTAAAATTCAAGAAAAACATGTAAAAATACTTGATATCTCTATGTTTCTGACATACTTTCTAAAGGCTTTAGAATAAAGATTTATTTACATTATATTAGTCCACCACGTGCAAAAAATAACAGTGAGTACAATTTGTCCCTGCTTATTCACTTGATTTACATTCCTAAAATTAGATTAGATAAAATCTATCATCCTAGTCTAAGTTAATTGCATCTGTGGAGAAAGAATATGATTTTTTTCCTTCTGCCTGCCATCTTAGAAAATAATTACTTGATAACTTGTGTTCTGAGTTTTCCTACTTCTCTCCATTGGCTAGTGATTAGGCCCCACCACTTAAATTAGATGAGATTCCTAACTGCTAAGATCCTGAATTAAGGAGACAAGTCTAAGCTACTGATGTCAATGGTATAATTATCATATTTCTATATAATGAATAGAATGTATGCATATCTTGAATAATTTAGTTAAATAATATACACTACATTCGGCTTAACATATAACTGCTGTCTAGAGTGCAACCTACATTATATCGCCATCCAGAAAAATAAAAGCTCTTTCAATGAAGATGAGTATGTAAAATTTGCCTATGTTAGGAGCTTGGGAATGGTAAAGAAAAAAAGTGTCATTGTATTATAACTTCAAAAAGAAGAGACTACGAAAGGAGCAGGAAAGAGCAATCAACTGGCAGAGTCATAAGTATGAGAGACAGAGAAACAGTTCACCATGTGGTAATATATATGAATTTTCATAAAGTATACATTTGCTACAGCACAATTTTTCATATATTCATTCTCTTTTCAGCAGTCTAGGAACTAAGGGAAAAAATGCCCAGGTCTTACATCTTTCTACATACATTTCTGTATGTGCATTTATATAAATTTTTTCATTACATATTTGAGAATTTACACGGTGATGGTGCATTAGATTGTAAGGCATATTATGTATTTAACCAGACATTACTACTAACTATGTACAATTTATATGCAGTATATAAACATGTTTATTATATTAGCTCTGTTTGCTAAAGACTGTTGCTTTTCAATGATCAAAACCAAATTATTATCCCAGTGGTATCCTTAATCTGAAAACATTAGAAATTTGCCTTTATTTATAATGTATTTATTATAAAATACTTTCCTGTTGTATTGTCTCTCTTAGTTTTGCTTTCTGAAATATTTGATGAAGAAGCCTAGAAACTATTTTAATGATTTAGTAGGTGTATTCCTTTTGAGTTAGCCTGTGCTTATATTACAGAATAATTTAGAAAAGATGCTGTGACCTTAGAGGTGCTGCCAGTTGAATAAATATTTAAATCAATTTCTTTTACCATTTTTTCAGGAGAAGTCAACCTGAATGGATAGTCAGGCTTTAATTAATAAAATGTTACTAAGTTCAGTTTGCAACATCCGTAATCCTGGTTGTTACTCACAATTCTTTTTAATTATTGGTAGAAAGTCTTTGGCAAACTATGCCACACAACTAATATATCAGATATATTAGTTGGGAGTATCATGTATGTTTCTTTATATACAATTTGTAATTCAGTAATTGCATCAAATTGCTGAGATCCTTTAGGCTGAAAAGTGAGGTTTAAAAATGCAGGATAAATTATTTTTAGGTTTATTTACTCAAAATAAACCCTCAAATATATATAATACTGAAATAAAATGCATTTTATATACTACAGGGACATTACTGTACATGAATGATCATGTTCTTGTAAAGAGAAAACATGCAATGTTTCAAAGTTATTATCCTTTAAATCAGAGGGTTTTTTAGAAAGGCTAAGTCAATATTTTCAGAAATATTTTGGAGACCTGTCCAACTTTTATATACTTTTTGTGGATCTTATTTTCCAAAGGTAGGTTCCTAGAATTCATAGTTAAAGAATTTTAAGGTTTTTATCACCCAAATTTACTATTTTTTTCTGAAAAATCTGTATGGGGTAGATTAATCCTAAACTAACTTAATTCTGTTCCTTGACAACACAAAACGAATTAAAGAATGAAGGAAATGCTGTGGACATAGTATATATCAGTTTAAGGAAAGCATTTGTGCACTTAAAGTATTTGATGTGGTTCTGTGTTATATGTTCAAAGGGAAAAATTGACTGTGCATTAAATTCACCCAGTATTAAAGAAAAAATAAGTAAAATATATGTATAACCTAATGAAAGAGTTAGACTGATTAGTTATCTATCTAATTCAGAACCTTGCCTCTGTTGGTGGCCAGTGTGTTATATTCTGAAACACAGTACTTTACATTCCTTCAAGAAATCATAGTTGTTTCTTTATGCTCCTTGAAAACTAATTTTCTTTTCTATTTCTTGAGGTGGTTTTTGGGGGTGATTTTTTGGGGGTTTTTTTATCTCCTTGTCTAACCACTGCTAAGATCTTAATCTCTGTCATACCTAGTGCCAATAAGTTGCAAAAATAGGTGTGTTAGAATGATTTTTCGTTCATTGTATTTTCTGGCTTTCAGTTTCACATAAACTTACCTTACTTTTGTAAAAACGGTCAGAAAAAATCTTATTTTTCCTTGATGTGTAATTTCTCTTTAGTACACATACATGAGCCATGATGGTTAGTGGCTTACAGTCAGAGTTTTGTAAGATTCAGGTATCAATCCTACACTCATTGGTGTTTTTTTTAACTCCATGAATATCAGTGTGAATTGTTTGTTATATTTTTTAATACTTTCCAGCAGTAAAGTGCAAGATGGGCTTAGAAATATTTTGCAAGGATTAAAAGATTTTTTTTAAGTAATTACTTTTTTATACCTAACTAGACAGGATTAATTTTTTATACTAATGCTCAGTTTTTGAGTAGGCTATGACAATCATCAGCTTCATTCTATCATCCTGATCTGGTTGTGGCCAACCAGTGTTGAACCTTTAGATCAGTCTCCTATATGTTTACATTGTCTACCTATCATCACAGTTTTGTGATTTTCCCTGCAAATCTTAAACTTCTATTTAATTGTATTTGAAAGTGGAATGCAATGGGAGCTGTGCCTCTAACAGTTATTTAAAATACTGTTTGTATTTCTTAATTCTTCTCTTCCCTGAATTCTAGTCTTTCAAGGAGCCCATTATATCAATAAAACACTGCTTTCCAGAAAAAAATAAACAAAACCAAAAAACACCAACCCCCCCACCCCACACACACACACAAAAAACATTGGAGCTGAATCTTAAGTTACCTTAATCACCACTACTTCAAAAAACGGCCCATGAATACTATCTCTACTACAAAACATTTATCAATTTAATTTCTCATGTAAATTCAAACTTTACCATTCTGTTAGTCAGTGAAATTAAATGAGTGAAGTTTAATAATACTTTTCTTACAGTGGAAAGTCTTCAAACTCAAAAGAACAAAACCAAACACAGTGTAACTTTTATATGTTTCCTTTTTACATCTTTCTCTCAATTCTTATTTCTTCTCTTGACAGAACCCTCACCTTGATTTTTTTCCTTTCTTTTGATAATGAGAGTTCTTAGAAAGTCTTTGACTTTGTTTTAAGCACTGTATGATATAGTTTAACTTTTAAAAAAACTTCTGCTTTCCTGTTCCTTTCTTCTTAGCATTAGTATTGTCTATGTACTCTAGTTCTGTAACAAGTTTCATCTTGTAAACTCCCTGTGTGCAGTAAACATCTCATTTTTAAGCTCACTCTTCATGCCTTTACTCATGTTTTGTGGAGTGGTTTCTGGTGGGGTTTTTTGTTAGGGTTTTTGGAGTTTTGGTTTTGGGGGATTGTTTGTTGTTTGTTTTTTGATTTTTTTTTTCTTATGCACTTTGAATTGGGAACATCTTAGAAACATGGGATCAAATATAATCTTATTTAGTCCTTTCAATTTCTCAGTATTTACCTGCTTAGTAGACTTCCTAGAGATAATGGTAAAATGTATGCTTTCTCCTTAGAAATGTGTAGAAATGCTGTAAAATTATAGAAGATATTTACAGTACAAATTACTTAGTATTGTCAACAAATTCTGAACCCAGTTTAACTTAGGAATCACAATTGCTGCCACATCTGGTTATATGACCACATGAATGTTAGTGGACAAGCATTTTGTCCAATATAGGACAGTTGCATGATTCCATACTATTTATATTTTTGTGCACAGAAAATGAAGGCATAAAATGGATAAGAAAGGGTTCTAGAGTTATGAAGTAATAAAAATTTACCAGGCTTTGATACCTAGTAAAAGAATATCAATATTGATTTAAACATCCTTTCAACATATTACTTTCACAGATATCTCTGTACATCTTACCAGAGTACAAAATATGCCTCAGAAAAAAGCTGTCAATCCAACATACACTAATGCATAGAGAATATTTACATGGTCAGAGGAAAACAGATAGAAACTAATTAAACCTATGTTACAGGCTGACAGAATGCAAAATAACCTCAGTCTGGAAAGTCTTAGACATGTTAGAACAGAGTGGTACCTAGGCAAAAAGCTGTGCAGAGAGATGGGCAGTGGCACAACTCTATATGGATTTGAAGTTCTTTAATGACTTCCAAACAGGAGCTCACTCATATACTGCAAACTTATGGTGCATTATGGATGAAGTTCATAATCTTAATACGGTGTCACATCCAAATTTTTCATCTGATGTTGACGCTTTATTTTAAATAATCAGTGAGGAAAACCACTGTATTAGAAGTTAATAGATCAGTACAATACTCTTCATTATATTTTAAACATTCTTCAGTATACTGAACTTTACTTGATGCCCTGTGTGTGAAAATACACAGAGCAGTGGAACTTGTTCATATACAGACTTAGTTACTAAAACCTACTTTTCTGTGTATAATAAATATATGGTGCTGATAGGATATATTTTATCGACGTGAGGGAGATATTTGACTGTATATGCAAGAGTTTTGGCTTTTTTTTTCCAGTTCTGTCACTAGCCTGTTAGTTGATATTAAGAACGTCATTTTGAATCCGTATACATCAATTTTCCTATCTGCAGAAATAATGATCATGATACATACCATCCTTGTATTATTTTTATATATCTGCAGATTAAAGGTTGATAGCATCATTATGTTTAGCTATTAGGAAAGGGAAGGGGCCTCATCCTCATTTGTGAACTGGATAAACTATTTGGAAGCTGCCATGTCAACAAAGGAGTAATGTTACAGATGGATATACACAGGTACAGCCATGTAAATGACAAACTAGTTACAGTATGGTGACAAAATCAAGGGATTTGTCAAATAATGGAATGATTAATTCACAAAATAAAGATAATTTATGACAATGTAGGACTAACTCTCATTCTTTCTGTTTCTTAAATTCAGTAACTGATTTTTTCTTAACTGGGGAGATGTTCTATTGAGTTACAATAGAAATGCAGTAGCCTTTCAAGAAACATTATTAAAAATGTTATGAACAGTTTATAATTATGAAACTAGGAAAAATCAGGTACGTACCATGAATTTCTTTCCAGTATAGATATAAATCCTGTGTTTAGAAGCCAAGTGAATGAGCATAGCTGTTACCATTTATGTGTGTAGAGAGCTATTTATCTTAATATTATCTGCTTGAGAAGAAGGCTTCTCTTGAAAATGAGCATAAAACTGTAAAAAGTGAATTTCTGAGGTGAAATCCTGACTTAATCAAAGCCAGCAAGCCAGATTTCAGTATGATATATGCATCTAATACACCATGTAAAAAAATTCAATTTTTTACTGTTTTCTTTTTTTTTCTATTCACGGTTATAACATCTGAGTATTTCATTGTTCTTGCAGTATGTAAACTTAGTTACTTATATTTTTTTAAATGTTAGGAAACACACATGTAGGCCTGGGTCATCAGTGTTATTACATTGATTTCTATGCCCAAGTGTTTTAAACATTTGACAAGTGGAGAATATGATTAAGAAGAAAATCTAGACTGTGAAAGTACTTGTCTATAATTTTGCATAATTGGAATACTCTTGCATGCAAATTTGACATATTCTGCAGGATCAGAACTTTCTTCTGTTTGTTAAACACACCTGAAAGATACTGCTTTCCTAACCATATGAAGTTATTATGGAGATGCAAATAGACTTTTTTATGTATTAGTCAACTATCGAAGAGCACATACCTAATCTTTCACTTTGAGGTCATATATTTTAAAAATTACCTAAATGCAGATTTTCAAAGGCATTTAGAACTTGGTTTAATTAAACTTAGCAGACTAGGAGAAAAATTATACATTATCTGATGAATTTTCATCATCTGTATTTTGAATTATAAAAATAATTCAAGAACTATGTGTAACAGATACACAGGGAAAATTCCCAGATTTTGCGTGCTTTGTTTTACAGCCTGATAATCTTTTAGTAGGGTTTGGGAGTTCTTGGGGGAGCAGTTGTTTTGGTTTTGGCTTTGTTGGGGTTTTTTTGGTTGTTTTTTTTGTTTTCTGGTTGGTTTTTTTTTGTTGTTTTTTTTTTAAGAGAAACCGGGCTTAAAAAAAAAAAAAAAAGTTAAAATCCATTCTGAGACTTTCACTTACAAGATACCCACTTGGAGCCTTGGAACCATCATTAGAACCACACAGGAACCACAAGGATTTCTGTCATATAATATGAGTAAATAATAACAACTTTAGGTTTCCTCTGCTGTGAGATATTTGTCAAATACCTTCAAAAATATTTCTCAAGTCATTGCACAGAAAGACCCAGTAATGAATGGTGGGCTACACAGTTGTTCCATCAGTTGGCAAAGGTGTGTCTATAGATTTTTCCTCCCCGAGGCAATCTTTCCTTGTTTGGTTTTTTCCTTCTAATTTGTCTCCTTTTCATTGCTGACTTTTCCACACTTGTGTTCCCTAATCCTTTCTTTTACTATGAACAATTCTAGTTTCTGCTCCTCCAACTTCTTATTCCCACATAAGCTTCCTCCCCCATCCACTCCTGGGCTTCTTTTCCACAGTGGCCATCGAGCCTTGTGATTTTTTTTCCACAGATCCTTGTCTGATTACCTTTTTCCTCTCTCTCCTCTCTTTTGTATCTAGGTATTCCTTGACAGTATTGCTCAGATTCATCACCTCCTCATTTAAATCTCCTCCAAATTTGGCCTGATTTAGTGGACTATTTAGGCAGATCTTGAGTCGAGACTCGTGGTCTACCTGTTCTCTGTGTCCTTTCTTATCAATAACTGTATTTTCACTTCTTTTAATTATTTAAGTTCTGGGAGTTAAGACCCATCTAGTGCCCCTTAATCCATCATCATTATTCTTATTCAGTTCACAATTCACAACTTTCTTCTTCCCCATGTTTTCTCTCTGCTCTCAGTGTCAGTCTATTTTTCAAGTCATTCAAGGCTCTTGTGCCAGCTATTGGTATTGTTTGCCAAGTTAGCCTTAGTTTCTCTCACCTTAACTCCAAGTCAGTCTCATTTCTCTCTCAGGTTTTATTTCCAACCCTCTGCCTCTTCTCTCTGTCTCCATCCCATAGGAGCTTTGGTTCTTATCCTCTCCATGGTTCCTGTAGCTAGGCTCCATCTGTCACAGAAAGCATATAGCAAGCAGGCTCTTAAGTTCCCTGACCTAACATGATCTTCAACATTCTTCTTAGGAATAGACTTGCTTCACTGCTTGTACCATCATGGTAAAGCGTGTTTCCGTGTTGACTGGTATTTTAGGGAATATAGCCAAAAAAATAATGAATGTCTCCTCCGATCATGTAGAAACTTCAGGTTGTATATGCTTGATCCAAATTTGGACAGATTCTAAAAACAAGGCTCTGTTACTTGGCAGACTTCAAGACCCCTCTGCAACGGACAGCATAAATATTTCACATATTTTCTTAGAAGTGGCCAACCTTTCAGAAAACTTCAGCCAAAGCCAGATACTCAGTATGTAAAATTTCATCCTAATGGTTAAAATTGGGGAAATAGATAAGAAGCTGAAGAACAAAATAAATATTGGGCTTTAATAACCAATGGTGCTAAAAGTGTTAGTGTTGTAGTTAGGAAATGTTATATTTTACAAAAACATATTTGGAGCATTTTGTTTATTATGTTGTTTATTTTAAGTGTGTAGAATGGCAATTAATAAATGTTTATAACTTATTCTTGTAAATTATTATTTATCTGAATTCCTTTGTGTGACTGAGTCACATTTTAGAGTTCAGACTATTCAAGTATGTAATTGTTAGCATGATCTGGTTAGAACAGCATTAATTTTTTATAAAGAAAGATATTTAAGTTCATTGTTTCTATAAAATTTTAAGACTAGTCTCTAGTCCTACCAACTTGAAGTCAAGGAGATTATAGACAAAATTAATCCCTTGCTTGCATAAAACAAAGTTATTAATGAGTATGTTTTGTTTATCTTCACATCTCCACATGGAAAGGAGATATATCTTTACATATTATGTTGGACTTCATATAAGATGCTTCTGGGGCTTCTCAATGCTATTCATATATGAGTTTGAAATACAAACCTTTACTGTAAAATTGCAATACAATAAAAATATTTTTGTTTTAGAGTAAAAAATGCAACTAAAAAAAAATTGATCCAACTTCAATATAGCCATAAGTAACATTATTAAAAAGTAACTTTTCTAAGATTGTAGCATTTACCTTTTCCACAGACCTGCTGAA
>NW_010181455.1:96601-111346 GCF_000695765.1 Mesitornis unicolor
CTTCTTTCCAGAGCTTAAATTGATGTAAATGCTTTGCTGCTAAGGATTCGTTCTGGTCACTTTCATTAAAACATTGGAGTTTTTCCTCCATGCCTTCTTATGCTGTATTTGCTCTTAAGTAATACAATATGGTAAGGACTTTGAAATAAATTATATCTCCAGACACACAATGTTAGGTGTATCGATAAATGCCCTATGACGTCTACTATACATCATAAAATTTCTATCATAACCTGTTTAACAAAGCTTTTCTTCTTGGACACCAAGAATTTCATTCAAAGCATTTTACATATTGCATTACTTATCAAAACAGAGAATATGTAAACCTTGACATTTGTTAAAAGAGCCAGGCTTTAACCAAAAAAGACCAGAACAAATCAATAGCAGAAAACAGATTAAACAACAGAAAAGTGACTGCTTAGAAATAGAAGCATGTTAACTTAACCCAAGACAAGCTTTCAGCACATACTCAAAAGAAATGGTAATTTGATATATACAGGCACCTGAAAACCTCTCAGACTATACTGGAGCTTCATATAGTCAAATATTAAAATTAAATGAAAGCACAGTAAATAACTGTTACAGCCTGCCTTCCACAGCCTAGTTTGGAATAGGAGAAATTAAATTGCTTTTCTTGGCTAAGATTTTGTTCCCATATGAGCAGGTATTAGAGTAACTGTGCATCATGTTAAATTATACTTAATAAATTTGCCAGGTTCTATTTAATTCTAGTACAAGTAATGGTAAACATTTTTGTTTCTTATTATAGTTATCAAAAATATCAGTACTTTATAAAGTAAAACCAACATAACTATAATTTATATTTAGTAAAGATACTTATATATGGACTTGAAACAATGCGAATCTTTCTGTTGTTGCCTTTGGGTAAGGCCTACTACAAATATACACATGGAACATAACATGAAAAGAAAGTATTATGATCATGCTTACAATTAGTCATAAATCAAAAATACACATATGCATACCTCTGTGTGTGTATGTATGCATACCTGTGTAGTTATGTGTGCATATTAATGAAAAATATGCCTTGCATATCTCTTTATGTTTATAGCAAAATAGAACTGTAAAAGTTGCCTTTTATTTTACCAGTAAAAAGTTCTGATAATAGTAATTTTATTCACTCATATATGCTTATAAATGTACTATTCATTTGCAAGACACGTTTCTATTTAGCAAAAAATTTGAGGTATTGGAAATCCCAACTTACTGTAAAACTGTTCACAACATTTGTGATGCTGTAAGAGAAAGCTATAAACTCTCTCAAAAAAACTATTGAGGTGTAAAGTAAGACCTTCAAGTAAAGTACGCCCTGAAGAATAGTTAAAGGATCTCACAGAGATTTTTAATAATTTAATACCTGAATATCTGACCTTGCAACACTTCAGGTGTATGCTTGGTAGAATATTTTAAGAAATAGAAAATAGTTTCATTTGCTATCAATCATTTTTGGTGAATATTTGCTTTGTTTTTATATTCATTGAACTAAGTATCCTCCTCACTTTTCATTATTTTTCCCCTTTTCTTAAAATAAAAAATCCCATAAAGCAGTAAAATTGCGTGTCTTCCCCTGAGCACGTACAAATGTATTCACATCCAAGGAGAAGAAGTGAAACAGAAAAAATAGAAATAAAGACAACAAATACAAATGAAAGAAATATAACAAGGATTCACTCAACTATTAATTTCAATATTTTTGGGGGGATTCTTTTTAGAAAAACAAGGCTGCATTTTTAAGAAACATTTCTTCATTCAGCCTCTTAATTCAAAGTGATATTGTTACCCCTTACCAGACTCCCTTGTCTTCCCTCATCCCCTCAGTCTAGATAAAATTCTAACCATTTGCTAATGAAGTTGTCTTTACTGAGTATTTCTGAAGGAAAAAATTGTCTATTTGAATGCTGTAGAATCAGAAAACCTGTTGTAAACACAGTATTGACAAAATAACTGAGGTTTAGTTTTAATTTACGTGTAATATTTTTACTTCTTGCAAGGCTCTGCCTAGATTCTTACTTTATATTTCAGTACAAAGCTGCTCTTATTTCACCAGAAGAGTGTTCATATCTAGATTTTCACTGAAATAGCAAAAGACCAGAATTAAAAATAGGCATAGTAATTTGTGGGCACGTGTATGATAAATCAGGTAAGTCCTATATTTGCAATGCATTGCATTCCTATATTTTCATTTTTCTTTCTGTTTGTTCTTGCGTTTAACTCTAGAAGAAAGAACTGCAATTGAAATCTTTCTCATATCTGACTAATACCTTCGTTGTAAATAAGGTGTTTCTTTGCTTAATGCCACAATTTCTCAGTCATAATTAACATGTAAGCTACTAGCAGTCTGTAAGTATAATGTCTGAGAATTGGGTATGATATGAATACAAGTAAGCAAATTTCACTATGCTTATATGTCGATCTGCCTAATATCTGTGTTTGAGAATTCATTTTCAGGGAATAGGCTGTTGGATCTCCATGCCAGTTCTGTCTTTCATCACTCCAGTTAGACCAATAACTGGAACAGCAATGCTGTTAATAATGCCAATCTCTTACTACTAGTTAGTAGATATCAAAAGTGCTTTATCAGAAGAGCAAGCATAATTATGCCCATTTCAAAGATGGGAAGATGGGAAATGCAAAGGGAGTGACTTGCAGTGATTTACAAAAAATCTGTCTTATAGATATTTCATTCTAAATTAGTTAATCATTCCTTAAAATAGTTTTATTGTATTTAGCCTAAAGTGCTGAGAACTGTGTATAGAAAGGAAAGAATGAATACAGAGTAGTCTATGCATTCATTTAGTTTGTCTAGGTCACAACTGTACAGCAAAGTTTAAAGCAGATCCTAGGAAATCTAACCAGCACTTCAGGGTAGATAAAGAGAAAGAGAGCTGTGACTGTCAGACTTTGGGATAGCCTCATATTTGTTAAATCTGCAGTCAAGGAAGCAAAGAGTTTACATCTTTAGTGTGTCCAGGGTTTTGTGACATTACCTTCAGGCTGAGGAATTTATCCTGCTCTGTTACTGAGTGTCTATAGATCCTGAGACATCTAAAACATTGCTTCATCAGACAGTTTATAAGAACTCAAGATTGATAAATTATGACATTCTACTCACAAAATATTTGACTATACTACCCTCTAAACAATGCATAGATCAGTTACAATTAAAAATTAAAAAAAATAAAAATTGTGAACTTATGACTCTGAAGTTTAGACAAGCATGATTCATGCTGTAACTCTGCCAGAATAAAAGATATATTAGTAATTTATGAAGACTTTTCGCAAGGTTCTTGTGGCAAATTACAGCAAGTCTTCAGGGATTTTTTAACAGAATAATAATGTAAATTTCATAGTAATTGAAGGCCAATATATCCTTTCCAATGAATTACATATAGTTATACGTGGAAAGCCAGAAAAATTGACATTTACAGATTTCTGAAGCCCATCATGAAAATAATCTTTAGCAGTACTGACAGGTTCATAAACAAGTGAGGCTGTTAATGTAGAAATAATCCAGATTAGACTGTTAGGATGTGGTTGACTTCTTTTGCTACATTGACTGTATCACTTCTAAACTAATTTTCACTTTTATTATTGATGTTTTTGTTCTGACATTTCTATTTATTATGTTTTTAAATAATGTAATAAAATATTTGTTTTGTCAAAATACAGAGGTAAATAACTAGTATTTCTAACTAAATAACTAGTATTTCTAGTTTATTTTTATCATACCACCTTGAATATGAGTGCATAAGAAAGTCAGGCTCAAGCATAAATTGGCCCCAAACTTCCACTGTAAACATGCAATAGCTGCTTACCTTTTCTTATAAAACAAATAAATTATTCCCATTTTAATTATTTTTTATTCAACAGTGTTTGCAACTTCAGAAAGCTTCTCTTTAAATTAAAGAAGGAATGCATTTCTTTTTTAATATTCTTACCATGTTAGATTTATTTTGAAGCTTCACTGAATTAACCACCTAATTTGAGGATTTCAGCCTTCAATGAATACGTTACAGTTCCCAGTCAAAAGAATAATGGAAAGTGTACTGCTTGATTGAATAATTTTGTTATTTGTTCTTTAGCAAAAGCCTTTCTGCATAGAGATATCTGCTACTATTTGAGTTGTTAAAAAAAAGAAATTTAATTGTGCTATTGAAAAGTACTAAGTTAAAATATCAAAAATATAAAAATATGTAGTTATTAATCTTCTAGTTTGATAGGTGCAAAAAGATGTTTGTACTTTTTTAATTTGATAATCCAAGATAGCATGCTAATTTTATACACATATATATATAAATCTATAAAACTACTGTACTGTGAACATCATATCAGTCTTTTGCAGAGTTGTCTTCCACAGATGCTTTCTTCTTTACAGAAGTCGAAGAGAGATATTACCATCTGTAAAGTGTTTTCTCTTGTAAAATAAATATTGTATAGTTGATCAGGTCTACTGGTTATTTTATTTAAATAATTTTCTTAAGCATTTTGTTGAAACTATTGTCTAAAGTACTGAAGCATCTCTACGCATGACAGTGAAAGTGATAATTTAATGTATTTCAATGTATGCTTAAATTTGCTGTGGCACCATTCAGCATCAAAGTTTAAGTATTCCTGGGCTTTCAAAAAAACAAATGTCTCTTTCACTTGGCCTAATATAGTAAAACAATAACCTGATAATGAGATATATCTTCTGCACTAGTTGTCCATCCACTTGAAGGTTGAATGGTGTTACTAGATTCTCTGTGAAAGACATTCCTTATCTCTATATGTGTTTAAAATATGTTAAAAATGGACAGTTAGTGACACTTTTATATTATAATTCTGTGTAGTAATGTTACTGTTTATTTTGATAAGGAGTTTGTTTTTAAAAAGTACTACTTTGTTAAAATACTTGTATTACTTTTAAAACTGAGCAATACCTAATTATAAAAGATGGATGTTATCAAATTAGACATATTAATGTATAGTATTATCTTTAAAAGGGTATGATGCAGTGAAGTTCAGGGAGTTTTGTTTGCTTGGTTTTTAATTTCACATGTCTGTTTATTGTTTAGAAAAGAATATATCTACTCCAGAAAAATCATGTTTGGGTCCTTCTCATAAAGAACGGATATCATTTCGAGATCATCCGATGCAGCTCAGTGGAGGATGGGGAGCAGGCAAAAAAAGGCAAAAGCTTAAAAATATTAGCTAAACATTGGAGATAATTTAACTGGTTAATTTAATCAAATATGGAGAGTATATGTAAAACTGTTTCTTTTTAAGCCTGTGAATATAAATTTTGGGATTCTCATTTATTACCAGTATAAACAGTTTCCATTAACTACTGTTAACCTTTTTTTATTATACATAGTTGCAGTGGGGTTTTTTCAGTTTTGTTGTTTTTTGGGTTTTTTTGTCAAAGTGTTTTATACCTGTCAGTAAGTTCCCATAGTTTGTGTTTTCAATTGCTTATATGTCCATGTGGTGTAGAATACAGAACTGATTAACCCTACAAGGGTTGTTGTACAGTGAACAAGTTTAGGCTTGCTTATAAGAACCTGTTGTGATGTGCAAAGGTAATAATGGTTAACACTCATGTGATGTATGTCACATATTAAAACACTGATTTCTCATTTTCTCACAAATAAAATACATACTTGCAAACTGCAATGCAAGTCTTTTTAGAATATTTTACTAAAGCAGCAAAAATTCACATCAACCTACAAATGGTGGCGATGCACTTAGATTTTTTTAGTACTATGAGAATTCCTCTAGAGCTTTCATACTAAATTATGGTCATGATTTTGTAAAGCAAGCTGTTATAGTTTTATACTTTCATAGACTTCTCACATTTTTTCTAGAGGGTTAAAGGAAAAAAAAAATGTAGTAAGTTCTCATTTTGTTCTGGAGTAATGTAACATGTCTACATGACACTGTTACCACAACTTAGTTCATGTAGCCAGACTTCTTCAGACTCATGTGTAAAAGTTGCAAGATCTAGAGAACAAGAAAAAAATACTGTTTCAACTGTTCATGAGTATCTAACATTACTTTTAGTGAAAACTTTGTCCATCAACATACAGAACAGAAAATGCTCCTTGATTTCAAAGCCTAACATTATTTTAATGTTTTCCACTTCGAGGGTAGAAGTTGCTAATTGGATCTAGAGAAGTCAGTCCTTGGTATTTCCTCATCTGTTTTTGTCCAATATTGTGAAACCTCAACCCCCTACAGACTGAGAGAGGTGGCGAGAGTAATGGGGCTTGAAACTTTAGTCAGTAAAGAACATAAATTCTTATGTTGTGGCTGGTTTTAAAATGTACTTAAATTACATATTATTTTCTGAGGTGCTTTTTATGCTAACATACACATATGACTATGGAGTGAAAGCAGTCTTCAATGAAAGAAATCTTCATTTTTGTGAATACTTGCATTCATTTTTAGATTAAAAGATGGCTGATCTTATGGAAAACCTCCAGTAAATAACCTCACTCATTTCAATCAGAGTGTTGTTTTTGTTATCAGTTTACTTTTGAAATGTCAGTGCAGCCTATTTCAGAAAATATTTATTTACCTTTTTGAGGAATGAAGGTTGCTCGGCCTGACTGCAGCAATGCTGTGATTGTCATCAGGGTACAAAATATCACTAGATGCTTATGTTATCTAATTAGTTACCCAATGTATCACCTATATAATGACTTTTAAATGTCACCCCCTAAGACTGGATTTTCTATGATTTCAATTGTACCATCAAGGATATAAGTTTTGTGGGAAGAATCTTGTTGGTTCAAAATGTCCGACACTGTACATGACAGTGTGGTCAGTAAATAGATACACCACTGTCGCAGGCAGTAACTGGAGATCAAAGTGCAAAATCAAGCGGTTCACAGTTTAACGCTTCTTGCAGATTATTCCTTCTGTTTGTCTAAAGTGTCCATAATATGCAGTACATCACCACAGCTGTAAATAAGATATATTTGTATTTCAGATTTTATAGATCTTTCTATGTCTATATCATCTATATCTACCTTTCTAAATATATCTAAAAAAATATCTACTATATCAAAGTAGTCATACTGGATCTTCTTTGCTTTCCAGTTGTTTTTGAATGAGAAATATCTCCAAAACTAAATAAAATGTTTTGGCAACATTTTTAAAGGAATTTTATTTTTCAAAGAGGAAGAGGTAGCTTTTTAACATACAATTTACTAAATTCCAAATTTGAGTGACAATATTCACTGACATACCTTCTCAAGTTCATAATACACTTAGTTTGCTATTCCCATAAATTGATAGTGCCATACATAGGTTAAGTAGTATACCCAACAGAAATTAAGTTATAAAGCATGCCAAAATATGTTGCTATTTTCATAACATTATGATATGTAATGGAATGATGTCTTGTTACTGCGCCCAACAGATTTTTTTTTAAGAATTGCAGAGTTGAAAGTACAGTGTGTCTGGTCAAATATGGATAAGCGTGCAAGGTTAAACTTCTGTTAAAGCTAGCAGAAAGAGCTTTATTGCTCTCAGGAATAATGTGAAGCAACCTATATCTGGGCAAATACCCAATGTTCATAGTCATATCTTACAGTATGTAAGGTCAGAGCTAACAAGAATGCTACACATAGTGACATATTTATGACATGAATTTTTCAAGTCCTTTTCTGCTCAGCAGAAAGCTGTTTCCTGCTTTCTTTTGTTTTTTTGTTTTCCTTCTCTCTTTTTTCTTTTTAATTTTTTCTTTTTAAATTTTTCTTTCTTTTCTTTCTCCCCTCCACCCCTACCCCCTGTTACAGCAATTCCCAATTAGGACAAATACATATTCTTAAAAGTAGCTTTCTCTGGCAATCTGTTCTTATGTCGGAGCAGCTGTGAGTCACAGTGACAGCCCAGCAAAACCTGAACCAAAAAAATCCCTGAAACTGCATGTTTCTAGATGTGCTACTGCCTTTGTGGTGCTCCAGACCTCTTCACAACTCATTACCATCATCTCGTTGGCAACTTTTTCTTTTACCTGTAGACCCTTTAACATGAAAGTGAGGAGGGAGCTTCATGTGAATAAGCTCTTTAAAATATCTACTTTGGATATATGAAGCTGTATGAAATGTAGAAAAACATTCATTCAAAATTAAGAATGATGCAATAGAGGTGCATTTATGCATTGATTCTTTGATGGGTGTCATTTGCCAAATCAAGCTGAAAAACCTTCTGTGAGCTCTCTTGAACTGATCCCTGGGGTGCCTGTTCCTGTACAACTTAGCTGAAGTTCTTTAAACCCTCTGTTTTTTGAACAGTGCCATTAGGAGCATCATTACCTGCTGCAACAGAAAAAATGCTCCCCAAAATGCATATTCTGACTGAGAACAAGGTGTTAATGGTACCCAGCTAACCCACACCTGAATGGCACAGTACTATCAGGAAATGTTTCTCACTGAATAATGACAGATTTTCCTACTTACATGTTAAGACACTCTTAATCCATTCTGAGTCAAAAGTTTATTGCTCTAATAGATTTCTTGTTTTAACAAATCTATAAATAGCAGGGAGCCATTGTATCTGTAGGATAGACATTGCTTTGTTGCAGAAAGAGTTTATGTCATATTTTGAATTAGTAAATAATTATAACTAATTAATAATAATCCTATTATTAAAACATGTCTTTATTAAAGGATTGTACATAGTGCTTATGTTTTTCAAAAACATGCAAGTGGCATCCAAGTCTGACCTCAGGCACATGAGTGCAAAACTGCCACTTTGTCTCCCACTACAACTGTTGTATGCACTATAAGGAATATACTAGATTAATATCCTTTTTATTTTTTGTGTGATATCATCATGATAATGGCAATGTATATTTATGGTCTTTCCTTGATAGACACTGAAATTACTCCTACTAACATTAATGGAAGCCAGGCTAATATTCTGGAACACTGAGCTATCTCAACATAGTTTTTTTTCCATGGGAAAGTAGCTATTACTACACAGCCCCAGAAAGGTAGGAAAGAAACTCAACCATATTATAAAAGATTGAGTAGCCTGATATCACATCTGAGATCCAAGCTTTTGTATCTACCTGTACTAGATTAAAAAAAAAAAAAGACACTAGCAAACTTTGTTTGTTTTGTTACTTCTTTTTACAGTCATAAGTGAAAAAAAATTAACTACTTATATTTTTATAGGAGTTGCAAAAAGCATAGGAACTTTGACTAGTCATCTGTGGAAAGCAGATGAATCACAGTCACTGCTGATTCCATCACTGCATAAGGTCTTGGAGAATGGAAATCTTGACCCACAGTGAACTACTACAGCACTTGTAAGAGCCATATAAATTAAGATATATTATATGAAAGTGGAATGCCAACTAGTCGTGGATGTAGCTGTGGTTAATTAGAAATGGGACACCTCTTTCTGCTTACATAGAGGCACAAAAATGTGCCAAGAATCATAGGTATGGCCTGCAAGTGGTGATGTAGATCAGTCTAAACCAGCTGTTGGGTCTTATTCTTGCATGGTTTTCAAGGTAAAGGTGAACAGGAAAGTGCTGACTGCTCCTTCTTGTATCCATTCTCAAGACACTTTCTGGCCATCAAGTTGTGTTGAGGGTTTGTTAGCACAAAAATCCGCACTGGAGAGATGTTCATGAAGTTCCATGGTCACCAATGGACAGGGACTGGGCTTCCAAAGAGATTTTTATTGGAAATGTTGTGAAACTGCCCCAGGCTGGCCATCTTTACAAGAACATTATGAACTACGATGATATTTGCAGAGCAGTTGTACAAATTGATTTTTCTCCATGGGCACAGATGGACTTCTTCCATTATTTTGGTGACATAAATGCTGACGTTAGCACATACCTAGTAGCCAAGGACTAGCATTTGTTCCTCTTCTGGTCTTCACTTGAATCACAGAATCATAGAGTGGTAGGGGTTGGAAGGGACCTCTGAAGATCATCTAGTCCATCCCCCCACTAGAACAGGATCACCTAGAGAAGATGACATAGGAACACATCCAGGTGGGTTTTTAATGTTTCCAGAGAAGGAGACTTATGATAGCTTTGTTTGGAGTTAGCAACCTTTTCTTAGTTTCTTAGTTGATTGATTGCCATTTATATAGCTAGATTTTTTGGTTGGTTGGTTTTTTCAGCAAACACAAAAGAAGCCCAGAAAAACAGGTAGATGCAAAATTACTTCCGGCTGAAGTGCAATTGATCTCTTTTTAATAATAAGGAGCAGATAAGAGCATTTTAACTTAAGAGCATTGATTTCACAAAGTTAAGACATGATAAAAGAAATTGTTATTAATAGCTGAGAGTCGGGGGTTTTTTTTATTCCTAGTGCATTAATTTGTTAAATTACTCTTAGACAAAGAAAGCTAAGGTTAGCATTTTACCTTTTTTTTCTTTTTCTTGTGAGGCATTACTTCAAGCCTGAATACAAATAAGCACTACCAATTACCTGAGCCACAGCCAACGTGCACGACCAGTATCCCCAGGTATCTGTACATGACAGCTTTTTAGGAGAGATCGCTATAGCTATTTAATTCATGTTCAATAAAGGATAAATGCCTTTGTTTCGAGTCCACTTAATTTTCTTTGCCTGTGAGCCACACTCTGGAAAGGGGAACGTCAAAAAAACAAAATAATGTCTCTTTTCCTGCTAGTTCCCGATCATTAGATGAGAGTTGTCTCTTCAAAACTGCATGTTTTCTGCCACCATCACCGTATGTAGGGGATTCGATTCATTGCAAGAACAGATGTCAGCCATAAGCTTGACTCCAGTTTGCCCAGTATGTTGCCATCCCCGCCATTTAATTCAGTTCTCCAGCAATTTTCCTTTAAACGACAACTCCCTTAATGTGAAGAAGGCGTTGCCGCGGGAATAAAAGCAGGGCTAGGGGAGCGGTAGGAGAGCAGAAGGGAATACATCGGCCAGGCAGTCTCCAGAAGCGGTAATTTCGGGTGGCTTTCTGTCTCCCGTCGCAGTTTATTGTAAATTTGCGCCTCCTGTGAAGGCTGCGGCGGGGCGAGCGAGGGCGCTTGGTGCCGCCGGGGCCAGGACGGGCCCCTGGGAGCGGCCCCGCTGCGGGGGATGGCGGGGGCACAGAGGGGTCTCTTTTTGCGAAAGCCTCACGTACTTTCGTTGCCCACCTTACAGCAACGGCTTCGTTCTTCATTGCGGGTTCAGCCCCGTGGGTTTCTGTGCGACTTTTGCCTGAACAGAAGCCAACAGCGAATAGCTGCATTTTGTGCAACCCCGTCGCGTTGGTGTCGTTTGTAGTCGCTTTTAACTGCAGGTGATGTTTGGGTAGGCTGTACCTGATGGCTTGGTAACAACCCCTTTGCCCCAGTACGAATCCTGAGTCATGTACCCTCCCTATCGCCTATCGCTGGCTGCATCCCCTCTAGAAACAGCCGCCACACAAACGGGCCGGGGAAAAGTGGTGACACATGCCAGGTACGGGTCTTGTCAGTAAAAGTGAAATGCTCCGAAGCAATTTGTAATGCAGTAGATTAATTTTGATTGCCCAGGGTAGAAACAAGAGGACTGTCTCTAACCGTAGTCTGGGGGCTGACTTTATTTGCCAATATCAATATTTGTGTGGAAAGCTTAAAATATGTTGTTTTTCCAAGAGCTGAAGTTTTAAAAGGGGAAGAGGAGACCCATGGATGAAATATTAGCAGCATATCGGTTAACCACTAAGTTCTTTTTTGTATTCATCCAGCCGTTTCTGGTAAGAAGGGCAGAGTCTAAAGACCCGAGATAGATGCTCCTTAATGCAAGTTGGCGTTTCCAAAGATACCGGCAGCTCTCAGCAGAGGACAAAAATAAGGCTGAGACTGTACAGAGCCGGGTGCTGAAAGACCAGAATAAAATCACTCTGTGGCTTTCAGCATTTCTGAATTACACATTTTTAATCGGATCTAGCACACATCACATAGAAAAAAAAAAAAAAAAAGCAACGGTTTTTTCAAACGAGCCAGCCTTGAAAACCAGCAGTCCCTGTCAAAGCAGCTCAATGCATCCGTTTGTTCGTGCCTCCAACCTGAACAGGGACCTATTTCTTAGCCCCTGTCCCTTCTGTCTCACACCTTCCTTTAACTTCGTGCTTAGGAACCAGAATGTCGACCCATATTTCATGCCTTAGAAGAAATCAATTCATCTGAGATGACAAGGCAGCCCCCCACACGCTCTCCAGGCCCCTCGATGCATTGAGAGCGTCGGGGTCGCTCCAGAAATGTAGCCCGTATATTTTCGGAATTGTCCCAGTATTAATCAAACTGCCAGCAGGGAAGACCGCGTAACTTGCAGAGGAGGGCTTTGCTTTTGGCTGGCTAGTTTGCAGAGGTGCGCTAATGCTCCGCGCTCTGCAGTCAGGGCTTAGTCGGTCCGCGGTGGGAGAGTGAAAAGGGGTCGTTGTTTAAAAAAAAAAATAAAAAAAAATAAAAAAACCACGAGAAAGAAAGAAAGAAAGACAGCTTTATTTAGTTAGAGTTCTACACTTAAAACTCTTAATCAGCTCCTTTGGGGGAACCCCTCCACCCCACTTGGAAACAATTTCTTGGGGAGAGGAGGAAAAGCAAATCTTTGCCTATAATATGCTGTATAACACACCAGTAAGCTGCTTTTTCACGTTATTTTTTTTTAGGGTTTTTAGGGGTCTTTTTGTTGGTGGTGGTTTGTTGGTTTTTTTTCTCCTATGGCGTCTGTTTCTTTGATCTGAAGAATGGCGTTTGTATTTTGCCTTGCGTGCATCTCTGTAATTTGAAAGCACGGCTGAACGGGCGGAGTGGGAAGGGGCAGGATTTGGGTTCCAAAGAGCAGATCCCGCTTCTGGAACACAAGCCCAGCTCGGCTGATCCAGCCAGGTTTGTCCCACGGGCAGGCGGGCGGGACAGACGGACAGACGCGGGCGGGACGCTCAGACGCCTCTCCGGGAGCCGTGCCACCGCCGGCCGACAGCAGAGTAAGGCTGTGCCTGTCTCTCCTGTCATCCTGAGTGGAAAGCTGGATCCCACACTCACACGAAGTGCGGAGCGAAAAAATCGGATCCGAGAAGCATCTTTAGGAACAGATCTCCTCTTCCTAAGCGTGCCAAACTGCACGGGGCTTTGAGTCTCACGGCCCAACTTTCAAATCCTCTCTAGACTTGATAAAGAGCTACAAGAGCAGCTAGATAAAGCGTAGATTAAATTATTGTAAGATTTGTTTTTATAGCACATATGTAAGTAGGATTCATTATAATTTGAACTAGATCAAGATAAGAGATTAATGCTTTTATAGAGCATCTCTGCTGAGGTTTCCTATGGGGCTAAGATTAAATCCACATACTAAATATTATCTCGTTCCATTTTGTGTTGAGAGAAACGTTACACGCTTTAAGAAGAGTTATTACGTGTTGCAAGAAGAAAATTGTCGAGGTTCGTCCGGCTCTGACAGCAGTCCCCCTTTTCTAACGAGCGGAGAGGGACTGCGGAACCTTCCCATTCACCAGTTTCTTGTCTTCCTCCTGAGTATGCCTTTGAGGCATGAAATGAAATCTTCATTTTATCTGTGCAGGTGTCATACAGGAAACCTTCCGAGGAGCTGAGGTGCTGTCAAAGCGCCAAGTTGCAGGAACCGTGAAACGATCGCTGTCATTACGTTTTAGGCTGGTTTGTGGACAGAATTTGGGAGCCTCTGAACCTTGAGTCTGGCTGGGAAAGGCTCGGGCCCGGCTTGAGGACAAACGATGCATCCCTTTACTTGGGCTCATTTCTAGGAGGCGAGCGGGACTCAACAGTCTCGTCCTCTGCGCACTCAGAATTAACATTAAATTACCGAGTAGAAGAGTGGGCGATTTGTTCCTACACTTTCACTTATCTGTGAAAACATAGACCCCCGGGCTTTTGGTAAAGTCACTCCAAACAATGTCAATTAAACACTTCCCCTTCGAGAGGAAAATCTGAAGGCTGCTCACCTACACCAGAACCGATTTTTGTTTGTGGGGTTTTTTTGGTGGTTTTTTTGTGGTTTGGTTTTTTTTTAGGTTAACAAAACTGCCCTTTAGAAAGAAAGTTCGTTAAACAGGGCTTGGATTGGGACCTTTTTGCAGCCTGGCTGCGGAGATCAGAAACACGATCGTTACTTTTAGGCATTAGGATAGTGATGCTTAACATATTAAAAAAAAAAAAGGGCAAAAACCTCACAACCCCGTAAAACCCAACTTCATTCAGTGTTCACCGAGATGTATTCCACGTTTGTTTTTTTTTTATTGCTGGCAGTAAGAATACTTCACATGATTCTTCTCACAAACAGGATGTCTGGAAAATTATAACTCAGCCAAGCTAGATTTTGAATCTATAATCTGCAGTTTGCCCCACTCCTCCGGGAGGGAGGCGCGGAGCGAGGCTCTCAGTGCCTTTTTACACCTCCTGTGGCCCGGGCAGAGCAGCCCGCTCCTTCCCGGTACCGGGCGGCGGAGACGGGGACGCTCCTCTCCCGGAGGGAGCTCTCTGTAGGCGAACTCCTGAGCCGACCCAATGCGACAAAATCTCTGGGTCTGAACGTGAAATGAGAACTAGGTAAAGCCTCAGCAAAGGCTTGTGGAAATACTGAACCGTTTGAGCACCTGTTTTTTTGCGATCAGCAGTTCTCTTCGTATTTCATGAATCCTCCTTCCCCCCGCGGCTGCTGGGGTACTCCATCGCTTCCCTTCTTCCCCTGCTGCCAACCCCCAGTCCTCCCTCACAAAGGGGACTCT
>NW_010181455.1:111377-113034 GCF_000695765.1 Mesitornis unicolor
TCTTTCCCCTCGGGAGCACCCAGATCTCATCTTCACAGCTTCCCCTTCCATTTACACGGATAACTGGAGTGGATGCATGTGAAAGGAAGTGAGTAATACCCCCAAAATTCGTTTAGCCCAGTCCTAGGTAGTGCTGATTTCTTTCTATTCAGTCCCTCAATAAATTTCGTATTGTAAGTTTTCTGGGGAAAGGAAAAATGATAGTCTAAAGTAGAATAAAATAAAAAAAAAATCTTTTCTGTGTCCTGACATCCATAGTTAAAAACCGGTATCAGGAGTGGAGAGGACGGACGGGGGAATGGGAATTCTTGGGCATTTGGAATGGAGTTCCTCGCCTGTATGGATGCCATTCTCACTTTATTTAAACAAACACCAGAATGTGAGGAGAACTGTTGGGGAGATCCCTCAGATATGCTCTGTTTCGGCTGGAAGCTGCCATCCAAAGCAGCAGCCGGGGACCCAGTCACAACCCACGTTATGCAGGGCGGGCTCCCTCGCACCGTGCGGGTTCGCCACCGAACCCACAATTCTCTGTTCCTAAATTCGTTCAGTTTTCGGCAGCGAGGCGCTTGCAGGTTTTGCGGGATCATCAGTTCCTACGCTTGTGTCTGTAACTTCTAATCTCAGCAAGGGGAGGAATGGTAGGGCGGGAGGGGAAGGCAGTTCCCCTGCCCCGCAGGAGGGTGCCGAGACGGAGGAGCCTCCTCGCCGTGTGAGCGCCCGGCTGGTCCCAGGGGACAGGTTTCCCGCGGGGAGCTCCTCCACTGCGGGGGCGAGCTCCTTCACACCACCTCTGGCCACCACACGTCTCTCCATCACACATAACACCCTTTCACAGAAGGTTTGGGAGATACTCCATCTCTTGAAACACAGCGGCACATCTGCACGCAGCTCCTAATAACTGAGCTGACCGGCGCAAGGGATCAGTCCCTGAAGAAAGATGCTTTTCAAAGCTGTCTCACCTCAGCACAGGACCTTTTTTTTTCTTTGCCGCCTTTTAAATAGTTTTAGCCCGCTGAAGTCAGCTTTCTGTTTTCAAGCTTTTGAGGAGAACGAATGCTATACGTAGCGCCAGTTCTCCCCTAGGTTACATCTCTCCTTCCCTTTGAAGTCAGCTGGGTTGCACAGAGGTAAATGAGAGCAGAATTTGGCCCCGGGAGCTAACAGGGACGCGGAACCACTCTAATTTGTATTTATTTATTTATTTATTTATTCATTTATTTTTCCGGGGGAGGAGGGATGGATTTTAAGATCCCATTATGATTTGTGTCGCTCTCTGTCTTTAACACCCACATATTGTAAGCGCATCTATAAATCACGGTGCTAATCTCGTTGGGTAGCGTTTTGCAAAGACAGAGCGAGAAGTGAGTGGAGCCTGTGACCCTCCGGGGTGCAGGTGCTGCGGGACGGGCCTTTTTTTTTTTTTTCAGCGGAGCGGGTTGGGGGAGAAGAGCACAGAGGACGCGGCAGCCTGTCCCCAGCCCAGTCTCCAGCCCAGGCCCGTGCTCCCACCGCCCCACGGGCCACCGCAGCAGCGGGAGCGGCCCGGTCTGCCCGGAAGGGAGGGAGGGAAGGACGAAGGCAGAGGGAAGTGCGGCGCTGCCGGGGTATGGGGACGCCCGGCGGGGAGTGAACGCCGACCGCGCGGGGAGGACAC
>NW_010181455.1:113222-113432 GCF_000695765.1 Mesitornis unicolor
GGATTGCAGGCTGCAACAACGTTGCATGTGTCTTTCATTTAAAAGACACCGAGAGCTCCCTTTTTTTTCTTTTTTCTTTTTTTTTTCCTCCCTTCCCCAAGGCGTTTAGTGCTTTTAAGGCATAGTTATAAACAAGCTGCCCTAACGCCAGCACACGGAGATGCGGGCGGCGGGGGCGGGGAGAGGCTCCATTTCCCCGCGTCTGGAACA
>NW_010181455.1:113548-113806 GCF_000695765.1 Mesitornis unicolor
ACCCCTGCTGCACCTGGCCGAGCACCGCGGGCACCGCTTACCGTCTGCGCCCCTTCCCCTTCTCCCGGGGAGCTGACAGGAACCTCTCTCACTTCTCCCTCCCCACAGGCGGGCACAGCAGCATCCCAGCCCCCTTAAAGATTCCCAGCCACCTTCTGCCACCTCTGCGGTCTGCCCCGGCAGGGCCGAGCATCCCTGCGGGGGTGGCGGAGGGGACCGGCGGGGGCAGGCCTCTCGGGGCTCGAGGCCTCCGCCGCC
>NW_010181455.1:113837-115956 GCF_000695765.1 Mesitornis unicolor
AGTGTCGGAGGCAGGTAACTAACACTGGAAAACGGGACGGAGGTGGGGAGGCAGCAGCCCGGCTCTCCGGGAAGGCAGGGAAGGGCAGGTTGACCGTATGCCTGTGTCGGGTGATGCCCGCAGCTGCTCGGCTGCAGCTGAAACCAGCTTCCTTTGCTCAGGTACCCCTTTTTCTGGGTAAATGTCAAACTGGAGACCAGCTGAAGAAGGAGAGGAGCTGGTCTCCAGGAAATACGCTGGAGCTGAACTGGCCTTCTCTTCAGTTTTGGCTGGGTTCACAGGACATTCACTGAGACGCTCGGCAATCCAGGCTGGCCAGTCCTGCATCTACAATTCAGCCGCCCGTTAAACTTCACTTTTTCCCCTAAACGGGGGAAGGGCCCACGGAACTGATTTCTAAAATAACCTTAAAAGAACAGACAAGCGCGGGCCCACGACGCTGAAATATTAATCTGAAGCCACTGCAGACTCGGTTTTACTTTACTCCAACGAGTACTACTTTCACTGGGAAGCAGAGAGCAGATCTTTGCCATAATTTGGGCCTTTTCTACATAGTTCTCTATCTCTCTCTTGTCCGTGTTTTAAATCCTATGTGCGAAAAGACCAAGGAATTCAACACTTCAAAGCTCACGCTTTGGGTGAAAACCACCCTCTTTTTCAATATCCATAGGAATGCATGCATATATGGCTCATTTCTTTTTCTTGTTATTATCTAAGACTGTTTTAATACTTTCATTTAGAAACTTTTTTTTTCAAGTTGGTAGTGGTAATATTGCAGGAGATTTAAAACAAAGGACCCGTTTTAACTGCTTTGTGCACACACACACACAGGCAGACTGGAGGTCTGTTTGACAGCAGACAAATTCACTTTTAGGGTGGTTTCTGATGTGAGAGATTTCTAGTTTGAAGTTTCTCTATTTTCCATTCCCTCTCAACAAACAACCGCCTATAGTATTTCTTTCTCTCTTTAATTCTAGGACCAAACCTCTGAGTTGTTTAATAAAGAAGGAACACCAGTTCTCAGTTTTACAGCTTCAGAGAACAGGACTGCAGCTATCGAGGTATCAGTCAAATTGATTAAAGAAGATCCTTTACTTGAGGGTATGTGCCCCCGAGCCTGCCTTCCTCTAAGCCTCTCGGGAAGCTGGGAGAAGAGGGAGGAAGGATAGGGATTACACTCTGATAGGGATTCCTCTCTTTCCAGGATCCCTGGAGAAATGTGAATACGTTGCAGAGGGGAAATGTCCTTTTCATGTGTCCTCGCTCCCTCCCTGCCTCCCTTCGCCCTCTCCGCACGCCTCTGTGCGTCTGTCTGTCTGAAACTGATCTGTCTGTCGAAAACGGACCTGGAACTCCCTCCTGTGTTGGGATTAGGTCTTGGGGGACCTGGGGTGGAGTTACACTGCTCGCCGATTTTCATATTCATTAGAAATGGGAGGTTGCGTAAGGAGCCCTGCTGAGCTTCAAGATATAAAAGCGACGTCGGGTTCCTCCTTTCAAGACAAGACAAATCAAAGGTTCAGAGGCAAAACAGCTCCCTGAGCTCTGACTGTCTTTCACTCCCTCCCTCCCTCCTTCCCTCCCTCCCTCCCTCCTTCCTTCCCTCCCATCCACTCACCCACTCTACCTCCCTCCCCTGCTCACAGTCCAGCCTCCGTCTAGGAAAGAGGCTCTCCAGCAGCCTTAGATGATTATGGATTTTCTGAGCGAGAAGTTTGCCCTGAAGAGCCAGCCGACCAAGAACAGTGACTTTTACATGGGAGCAGGAGGCACTTTGGAGCACGTTATGGAAACTTTGGACAATGAGTCCTTTTATAGCAAAACGTCAGGCAGCAAATGCGTGCAGGCCTTCAACCCTCTGCAAAGAGCTGAACATCATGTGAGGCTGGAGAGGACATCACCCTGCCAGGACAACAACGGTGAGTCGCCATCCCAGGGTTATTCTCACTTTTGCCCTGCCTGGAGATGTGCGTGTGCTGGCATACGCGGGGCTGTCAGGTAGTAGTAAATAATAATAATAAGGATAATGATGATGATAATAATAGTAGTAACAATAATAATTATAGCAACAATAACGGGTAAAGTAGGCGATCGCCTACTTCTAAGCGCTCTTCCTCTT
>NW_010181456.1:0-15265 GCF_000695765.1 Mesitornis unicolor
CAAGCGGTGTTCCCCAGGGCTCTGTTTTCGGTCAAGTCCTGTTTAACATCTTTATCAATGATTTGGATGAGGGGATTGAGTGCTTCCTCAGCAAGTTTGTAGTTGACACTAAGTTGGGAGGGAGTGCTGATCTGCCTGAGGGTAGGGAGGCTCTGCAGAGGGACTTGGATAGACTGAGTCAATGGGCTTAGGCCAGGGTCCTGCACTTTGGTCGCAATAACCCCATGCAGCGCTACAGGGTTGGGAATGAGCGGCTGGAAAGCTGCCAGGCAGAAAAGGACCTGAGGGTGTTGGTGGGCACAGGATGACCATGAGCCAGCAATGTGCCCTTGCGGCCAAGAAGGCCAATGGCATCCTGGCGTGTATCAGGAGGGATGTGATTAGTAGATCGAGAGAGATTCTCCTCCCCTTCTACTCTGCCCTGGTGAGACCGCATTTGGAATATTGTGTCTATGTCTGGACCCCTCAGTTCAAGAAGGACAGGGAATTGCTTGAAAGAGTCCAGCACAGAGCCACAAAGATGACTGAGGGAGTGGAGCATCTCCCTTATGAGGAGCGGATGAGGGAGCTGGGTCTCTTTAGGTTGGAGAAGAGGAGACTGAGGGGTGACCACATTAATGTTTATAAATTTGTAAAGGGCGAGTGTCAGGAGGAGGAAGCCAGGCTCTTCTCTCTGATGTCCAATGACAGGACAAGAGGCAATAGGTGCAAGCTGGAACATAGGAGGTTCCATGTGAACATGAGGAAAAACCTTTTTACTGTGAGGGTTACAGAACACTGGAACAGGCTGCCCAGAGAGGCTGTGGAGTCTCCTTCTCTGGAGACATTCAAAACCAACCTGGACGTGTTCCTGTGTGATCTAGTTTAGGTGATCCTGCTCTGGCAGGGGGTTGGACTGGATGATCTTTCGAGGTCCCTTCTAACTCCTGAGATTCTGTGATCCTGCGATTCCTTGGTTTTTTTTTCTTTTCTTTCTTCTCTAGCTGTTCTCTCCAGCTTCAAAATCCCTTTTCCTAAGAAAGCTCAGGAGGAGTAATTGTGAGTTATTTCTAGGGAAACCTTCTCTTTCTACAACGAAATTTGATATTAATTTAATTATGCTGAGGAACAGCCTCTTCTTTCTTGACCAGATTGACCCAGATCACTTCTTTTTCCATTTTGCATCTGCACTGCTGTCAGCCACTGTTGTAGTCTTTCTGGACAGAATCAGGAGTCAATATCAGAACTTCCATTCTGCTTAGCGGGATTCCTCATGAAATAAACCATCTCTTAAAGATCTCTACTTAGAGCAGTGTGGCCTAACTGCCACTCCCAAGCAGAGAGAGCAACAGCCAGTTTAGAGCTCATAAACGAAAGCTGGTTACTGCTTACAGTCACAGGGGGATTTTTTTGTAAACATAGGTGTTTTTCTGAATTTCAGAAGTTCTTATGTTATCGAAAAGCTCTCAGTTTTACTTCTAGTTATCTGATAGAAAAACCCCAAAGGAAAAAGTAAAGAAATTTATACGTTTTTAAGGATATGACATTAAGAATATTAGTATACATTCAAAGAGTTTTTTAGTTCTCTGCTATATTATTTTTAAGAAAGAAATGTAGGAGGAGAAGGGTACAGGAGTTTGTTAGGCAAAAAAGGAAGGAAGAGAAGCTATATTTTGGAGCACAAAGATGTGGGGTTTTCAGGACAATAGCAGGGTTTTTCACATTATTTCAAGAAGAAGTAATTTTGAAAATAGACACGCAGTGGAGAAAATAAACAGGTATTCATTAATATGCCAAGAACTTTGGTGTACTTCTGTATTCACTCTTTTTTCTCAAAGCTCTCTCATAATAGCAGAATAGTTATAAAATCTTTTAACTTAGGTATGCAGTCCCAAATCCCAAATTAGAAGAAAAACTATAGGCAGGTGAATCCTTTGAGTGACTTAAGATTTCAAAATTATTTTTCTGAATTATTCACTTAAGACTCAATGGCTAGAGAGGCCAATTCCTTTTAACTTAGCTTCTGTTGACATCAGCTATGGATTTGTCTGATGAAAAAGAGGAACAGTTTACAAATTCTTCTCTATAAAAGAAAAGTTGATAAACTCATAATGACTTTCAGACAGGAAGAATAGTTTGGCTGTGTTTTTCATAGCCTTCAAACACAGTTCACAATTCTTACTTTATCACTACTCTCATCTCATAAGCCTATATCCCTCAGCCACTATAATTCAAGTAGAATTAGGATTAAGGCAGGAAAGGGAAGAAGAAAGAAAGAGAAAGGAAAGCAAGGAAACCTAGCAGTTACAAGATTCAATAAAATGTTGGAAAATAAGTAGTACCAGATCCTGTGGGGCTGGGCATTAACTGGTATGGTATTATTTATTTTTTTTTACTTTCCCTAATGGACTGCTAAAATAAGACTAAAAAAAAACCCAAACCAACAAACAAACCAAACAAATGAAAAAACCTTGTAGAATAGAAAAAGTTAAAATTAATTTTTGTAAAAGAAAGGTTGGGTTTTTTTCAGACAAAACACTGAGGAGTTTGTATCTCTCTGGTCAATATAATAAAAACAAACATGAAATTCTCTACAGAAAACCAATTTATGTATGGCCAAGTTCAAGCAACACTTTTGCCTCTGCATTCACAGCAGCAGGTTCCAAAAGCCACTCTTTTTCTAGCTAATGGCGGAAAGCAAAAGATTAGAAAGAAAGGACATAATCCACACCTTTCAAGATGCCTTGCTTCTTTCCCTTAACGGCATGTTGAATTGAACATAAGGATGACTTCTTTGACACAGCTTAGCACCAGTTGAATGCATTAATTTTGCCTCTAAAAGAGAGTACTGTACAGCATTCAGTCTTTCATGGCAAGGCTTTCTATCTGTGAGTTAGGACATTCAAGCAAGTTAGCTTTTCTTTTTATAGATGATGGCTTACAGAAATTGAGATCAGAACTTAACTGCAAAGTGAGGAATTTTTGTAGGTCTTAATATTGTTATTCCTGGAAGAAAGAGATTGGAGGTGTCATTTTATTCTGGATACCTTATCATACCTGTTAGTTTAACAGGCTGTATGTTACAGGGTCAACATACTATTGTAGAAATGGATTTTTACTTCACTGACATAGTAGGTTTGTGCTATGGGAGGGTGAAAATAAAGATAAATTACTGAGGCCAGAACTCCAAGAGCTGGAAATTTGTCCCTGGGGAACATAGGATCATGAAAGACAAACACAATCCCATGAGAGCAAAGCAAGGGGCCAGACCCTTGCACTCACAGTGAATCAGAGTGGGGTAAATTAGCCTTCCCCAGGGCAGGAAGGGATAGGGCTATTGTAGAAAATGACACAACACAAATGTAAAAATGTCTTGAGGTAAATCAGAGATTGCTCCAGTCCCCCTCACCCTCCACTTATATGATAACAAGATGCCAAGAGAGCCATTCATCTTACTGAATGAAGATGTCTGGACTGTAGCTCTCTGCATTTTATCAAGTCACCCAAGGCCCCTTTGTGGCACTGAGACCCAGTCAGTGGTCTCTGGAGCACACTACATCTCATCCTAATGCAGAGATCTACATTGCTCAAATAAACAGCACCCTCACAGTGGGCTTTCCTCTCTCTACAGGCTGCAGAACTAGCCTCAGTTGTTTTATGCCTGCACTTAAGCCAATTAAAATTAAATGACCACCTGGAAATACCTCAAAAAGTTGTGTTCTGCCTAACAGTGTTCTTCATATTCAAAATCAAGCCTAGATACTATTTCATTGTTCTTCAATACTTAGTTTAATTTGAAGGTGATGCAGATGACACTAAGTTGGGAAGGAGTGTTGATCTGCCTGAGGGTAGGAAGGCTCTGCAGAGGGACTTGGATAGGCTGAATCAGTGGGCTGAGGCCAATTGTATGAGGTTCAACAACGCCAAGTGCCGGGTCCTGATCTTTGGTTGCAATAACCCCATGCAGCGCTACAGGGTTGGGAATGAGCAGCTGGAAAGCTGCCAGGCAGAAAAGGACCTGAGGGTGTTGGTGGGCACAGGATGACCATGAGCCAGCAATGTGCCCTTGCGGCCAAGAAGGCCAATGGCATCCTGGCGTGTATCAGGCGGCGTGTGGTTAGTAGGTCGAAAAAGGTTCTCCTCTCCTCTACTCTGCCCTGGTGAGACCGCATCTGGAATATTGTGTCTATGTCTGGACCCCTCAGTTCAAGAAGGACAGGGAATTGCTTGAAAGAGTCCAGCACAGGGCCACAAAGATGACTGAGGAAGTGGAGCACCTCTCTTATGAGGAGCGGATGAGGGAGCTGGGTCTCTTTAGCTTGGAGAAGAGGAGACTGAGGGGTGACCTCATTAATGTTTATAAATATATAAAGGGCGAGTGTCAGGAGGAAGGAGCCAGGCTCTTCTCAGTGATGTCCAATCATAGGACAAGAGGCAATGGGTGCTTCTAACATTCTGTGATTCTGTGATTCTGTGAGGTAAGCACAATTACACTTTTTGTAGCCAGATCCAGCTCCGAGGAAAACATCTTTAAGCCTCTTTTTTTAACAACCTCAGAGATTTTTTGACGTTTTATGATTTATAATAAACCCACAGGAAAGGTGGGATACTGTGCACTCTTGTCTCTTGAAACTCCTCCTTAGCTCTAGCCTGTAACAAAATGCAGCTGCTATGGCAGCCTCAGGGTCAATGTCAGAGCAGGAAACATACAGCTATGCAAAACCCACATTCCAGCTTCACACAGGTGTTTTGCTGAAATAATTCATGCGTCATTTCTACCACTAGAGTGACAGAAAGAGCTGTATGATCTACAGTATAAAAGCAGTGCAATGTCAACTTCCTACCTTATTCTTGTTCCTGTGGGAAAAGTGATAAATGCACTCTGCTTTGCTTTGTTCACCTCATGACACTCTGCTTGTAGTGGTATTAAATTCTTTTGTGATATTTAAGGATGATTCGCAGCTAAGTCTTCCAAAGTTTCTATCTGATGTGTCATCAGATTTAAAGTATAGACTCCAGAACTGTGACATGACACAGCCTTTCATTAATTATAGATTTGTAATTATGCAGGTTTTTGTATCTTAGTCAGGCAGCACCGTGGTACTTGGTTTTACTTTTACTTTGTTTTTATTATTATCTTTTACTTGTTTTACAGTTGAACTGTTTGCATCTGAGACAGCATCTCTATTGAACATGTCATATCCCCAGCAATTACTTTTAAATGTTTAACATTACCTTGAGGTTAAAAATATTTTTTTTCTCTTAAGCAATACATAATTACATATTACAGTGACTGACAGTTTGTTGAGTGCAGGATCATTAAATAGTACCCTGAATATTACAACAAAGCAAGTCCTACCAAGTCTCAAGGTTTCAGGAGCAGTCACACACATCAGTCATTTCATATTGTAATCATAAAGGTCTCCCAAAATGATTTAAACAATAGTAAAAGAAAATGCATCCTTCACTTGCAGAGTGGAGGCAGCTTGATCACCATAATTGTGAGAGAGGCAATAAGATATCACAAGGGAAAACAATCTCAAGACAGTACAGATTTCTTCTATTATTTGTTGGGCATGTTTTTTAATGCTATTTGATATGATCTATAAGTAAGAACAGTTATACAAAATGAAGTAAACCTGTGTATGCATCAAATCATCAGGAAGGCGACTCCTTTCAGAACTTCTTCAAAGGGCAGAACTTTGCTGCAGTGTGCAGCATCTGCAGATGTATGGCTGCACCTGACTGTACCTTTTCACTTCAAGGGTGTGCACACAAGGAACAGGATGGTGTACTGAGCAAATAGCAAGCCATGCCTCTGATCAGGTTGGGTGACTGATATCCCTTTCACTGATAAGTGCAAAGGTCCTCCCAGATTGTCTGGCTTTGGGATAGAAATGATTTATTGTGGCAAACCTGTCTACTCTACTGTTTGTGCAGCTGAAAATCTTTCAGGCTGAATTCTGGGGCAGAGCTCCCCTCTGTATTTGCATATTCACAGTGATATCCTGTTTGGTTGAACAAGATGTCATTTTTAAAGAATGCCAAAACTGTGCAGGGAAAAATAATATTCTAGCCAATAATATTCCCTGAGGTTACTGAAAGTTTAGCCAAGATCTTCTGAGATGCCAAGAGTAATTTTAAGAACTAAGGCTTTTATCTCACAGATATCGTGTGGGAATTATTTTATTATTCCTGAGGAAATAAACAAGCAGAGAGTGTATGTTGTAATTTGGTCAAAATGACAGATAAGATAAAGTGAAATTTCAGAAAAAAATGCTACAAAAGACATGCAAAATGATCATTTGCACCCCCTGCACACAGTGCTGTTTAGCAAACATGATTGTGTGTTAAACTTAAGCTAAGCTGGAACAGTCCACCAAAACTAACAGATCTGTTTTCTCTGATTTGCATGCAGAACAGCTATTCCATTTAATGAGACTTACTCATACAGAACTGTAGGAAATGAAAACCTAAATCAGCCCTCTTGACAAGCCTAGAGAATTAAAACTCAAACCTGTTAATATAAAGACAATACTATCATACACTTTAAAATCATATATTGTAAACAAAATTATAGTACTGGAATCCAGAGCTAGATAAAACATTCCAGTGAAAATGCTTTTGACTTTTCTGAACAGAAAAGGTCAATTTTGAAGAAATATTGGGTTGACCAAAAAGTAATTGTGTTTTTTTCTGGGTGAATGAAAGGAGAATTTTTCATGGAAAACAAAAACTCTATGAACAATATATTATCCATTTTGTTCAATTACATTTTGTCATCTTTCAGGTAACTCCATGATTCCACACTCAAAAAAGCTTTTCTCTTTTTTGGCAAAAGAGTTTCATGAACGACTTCATATCCTCATCAGCAGTGAAGGTTTTACCATTCAAAGCATTTTGTAAAGATCAGGACAAATGGTAGTCTGACACATGGTGTCATGTCTGACAGATATGGTGAATGTGGAACACAGTCCATCCAAGGTGCAACAATTTTTGATGAGTGACCATACTTGTGTGTGATCTAGTGTTACTATGGAGAAACACAAGACCTTTGTAATTTGCCAATTCTAGACACTTCTGTTTGACGGCATCATTTAAATTACCTAGTTGATGACAGTACATACCTGAATTAATAGTTTGGTTCCTGGGAGGCAATGCAAAATGCACAATACTTTTGAAATCCCACCAAACTGACAGCATAACCTTCCTTTGGTGAAGATCTGCTTTTGAAGTGCTTTGAGCTGGTTCATCATGCTTGCTCCATGATCTTTTTTGGTCATCATTGTTGTAGACAATCCATTTTTCATTGCCTGTTATCATACATTTCAAAAATGGATCATTTTTCTCCTGTTTCAAGAATGTCAATGTGCTTAGTGAGACAAATTTCTTTGAGCTCATGTGATATCCAAATACTGAGCTTCATAACATATCAAAGTTGTTTTAAATGTTTTTTAACACTCTATTTCAATATGTTAAGATTATCAGCAATTTCTAGTATTGTTAAATGCCAATTGGAGTTGATCAATGCCTTTTTTTTGTTGTTACCAACTTCAATTTGCCTTCTTGTTTATGGTGCATATTCAACAACAAAATCTCCAGTCTGAATCTTAGCAAACCAATTCTGACACTGCCATAGTGTTAAGACATCTTCACCATACACATCACATAACTTTTTATGAGCTTGCATAGTGTTTTTTCCTTTTTGGGAGTAATACAGCAAAATATGATGAAAATGTTCCTTTGAATTTTCCATTTTAAAATTGACATAAAATAAGTTATTGTTAATGAAATCATGCACTTCCTTTTCTTAAAAAAAGCTTGAACTGTAAGATGTCAAGTTACATAATGAATTTGCAGTTTAAAATTATGTTAGTTACATTTCAAGACATGTGCGTCCATTTCTTAAAAAAAAAAACCACAAATACTTCTTGGCCAACCCAATAATTTTATTTTTTTCCCCATTAGAATGTTACAGTTTTGATAGCCCTGAACCAGGATGGAAAAGAAATTCAGCCATGTTTTTGGCAGTGACTAAAGAAATCACTTTAAGCTCACACTCCATGGTTTGCCACACAAGGAAAGTGTTTTGGCCGTAGTACAAAGCCTTAGAGCTGACTGGCTGCACAAGAAGAAGATCTTTGAAACCTTTATGCTTTCAAATATCGAAACATTTGGGAGAAAAAAATCTTGTTGCTCAGTTCCATGCCCAATATTTTCACTATGACTATTACACAGTACAGTGATTGAAAATCTTTTTTAATGTATAATTGTATTACCCATTATCAGTTGAAGTAGCTAAGCAGTGGACAATGATCTCTATCTCTCTCAGTCTCCAAGAGCTTTAACTAATGGGAAATACACTAGTCTGACAGAGACACTTATTCTTTCTTCACTATGGGTTACACTACTGTGGCATCTCCGAGAATATTAGTATACGCAGCCATAGTGGAGCAGCAGGGAGTTATCACACAGCACGGCAGTACAACTGACCCACCCCTCCACCACACTGTTGGTAGGCTCACTGGAGAAAAGATCTCACATACTATCTTCTTCCAGTCCTGGAACTACTCTGCTATGGCTTGTGGCTGCTAGGGTTGGTCAGCAGCAGAGCTAGGCCACTGCACAGTGGTGTCATTTTGAAATAATTTACAGAAAGATGGAAAAGTAAAATATCAGTTGCAGTGTTTCTGTTCAGCTACAAATGAAAGATGCCGGTTGGGGACATAATATGTCTGGTCATTTGCACAAATGTACTTACTGTCAGGCACTTATATGTACGCTACTGCTTGAGTGAAGTAATTTTTCTGCCTCATAAAAGAAGAACTACTTGTTGCTATGGCAGTACATAGAATCAGAAAACAAAAGAGGCTGAAGTTATTAGAATTTAGATTAGTCTAAGTTATTTTAAATTTAAGTCAGGTTTTTAGCCATGGTGTGGAAAAGAAGAATTTGTGTGTACTGTAAAAATCCCTACAGAAACTGAAGCCAACAAGGACTTTTTCAATTGCTGGTTTGTGAATAATGTTGTATCACAGCCCTTTCAACATAGACATTTGGGTGAAAATATTATAGCAGATTTCTAATGATTTTTTCCTGTAAGGATCTAAAGGTCTGGTTTTGTAATCAGGGTGGAATTTCCATTTGAAGCAATGGCAGCTGTGTACCTAGGCAAAATCTGACTTTGTCCTGCAAAAATAGAAAATAAGCCATTTAAAAAGAATATAATGTAGCTGATTATAAGTCTTTGTTTATATTTGGACAGTGCTCTGAAGCCATCATAAAGATGTAAATCCTTCAAATGTAAATAGTTTTACCCTGATACAAAAGGGATGGAGAATCAAAATTAAGGCTGATAGCTAGGGTCTGCACCAGTCATAGGTATCATTTGATTATCACCATCCTCCTAATTATTTTTAAATCACTCACATCATTTTTAAATCTACCATCACAGTTATTTTTAAATAATAATAAATACAGTGTTCTCTTAATCTTTTTCCTCATGAAGGTTGCCATAAAAGTGCATGAGATCTTATTGTTTTCTGTTATTTTACTGAAATAATTATTTATGTGTATCATTTCCAGAATATAACTTTCCCAATAATATTTCTACAAATATTAGTATTCAAAGCATTTCTCAATTTTGCCCTCACTAAATGTCCATAAACACAGAGCAGCAGCCACTGTGTAGCATCAGATTATCTAGTGTATCAGCTCTATTCTCCACTTTTTGTGACATTTCTCAAAATGGCTTCATGAACCTAAAGGATCCTGGAGATATGATATGTGTTTTCTGGTAGTGTCACAGCAAGTTATAAATACATTTTGAAATCCAGTTACTTTTTATTTGACACGGCAAAAGCTAGATATCTGGCTTTAGAGTTAAAAACATGTAATGATATTCTACAAATTCTAAACTCTTACTAACCCAAATTATTGATATTTCCAATTTATGCTCCAATTCAATGAACTAGTTAAACACATGAATAGTTTTAAACACTTGAGTAGTTCTTCCTGAGCAGACTAAAATCACTTTGCAGTATTTGGATGCTTAAATATCTTTATGAATTGGAGTGTAATATTACTATTGAATTATATGTGCTTTTCATAGTAATGCCTGCCTTTTAAAACTTTATTTTTTAAATGATAAATACTGAATTGTGACTCCAATCTGATACTTGTGTTTGGAACAGATATTTCACAATTTGAGCTGGTACTTCACTTACTCTGTGCAATTGTGTTCAAAATACTGCAGTTGTTCTGTTTTGAAGTTGCTCCAGTGATACAGATACTGAGATTTAAAATTCCTAACGATAGTATTTATGGGTATTACTGAACGGGTTAGACCTACAATTATCTAAATTCATCATTTGCTGTTTACTTACTGATCACGTGCTCTGCCGTGATACCTTTTAATCAGCATAACATAAGGAATAGTCAAGTGAAATGTGTGTGTGTGATGGAACATATGAAACAACAAGTGGGCTTTTGTCACACTGGAATGTGGTGCAAGACCACAAAAGACATTTATTAGGAATGCACTCTGCTGGTTTCACCTAATTCCCTAAGCAGCAAAACCCAAGAACCGGTAATAGTATATGAAACAAATTTAGTCTTGTGTTAAAATATTCTGAATTTGTGAAATTATGCATTTGTGGTCACTCATGACAAACAAAAGGAAAAACTAAGCTGAGTAAATATGAACGTTAATTATTTAAGGTTGTGGTTTATAAAAAATACAAAAAATACAAACAATACAAACATACTTGTTCAAGATATTGAGGAATATCATTGCCCATTAGCGCATTTCTATCTGAATTCTCTCAAGTTCATTTATTTGAATGTTTCCATTTTTCTTGTCTTTTTGACAAAAAACATTTACTGTAACCTACCTTTAGTTGTAATACAAATTAAACATCCATTAATTTATTCAACTAATAATATTTCAATTAATTTGGTTTTAAAATTTTGGAGAAAAAGGTTGTCCTTAGTCTTTGAAGTTTCGCGTGCCGTTCTTTACAGCACCTTTGAACAACAGCAACTCATTCTGCAATAGGAATTTGCTAGCTTTGTAAGGATTAATTTTCACATCCCATGAAACATAAAAGAATACTGGCAATTGTAATGGGATGTATCACAATAGGAAAAGAAAGATACTTTTATTTTTTTCAGTGACTTGTTCCTCAAAATAAACAAAAATCTACCATGAAAAAAATTAAGAGAAGAAAATAAAAAGAAACATGGAGAACCACTATCCTTCAGGAATATTTCTTTTTACAGATACAACCAGAAATTTCAGCCTAGTATTGAAGATTCTTTCCCACTGGCAATTCTTGTCGAAATTGATGTTTTCCTACAAACAGAAAAACAAAACAGAAGTTTTGATTGATAGGAAATTGCAAGCTACATATAACTACACTACTACTACTGAAGCAGTAACCATAAAGGAATCACATGCCTCATTCAGAGATCAGAAATATTTCACACTCAAATACGACATATGCCATTATCATGTGGTATTACAGAAATAAATAAAAGATTGACTGGCAAGCTGTAAATTTATGTCACTTCCCCCTCTCATTTACACTACTTTCCATGTATGAATTTAGCTAATGTGAGGTCAGAAATATATACTTTCCTTTGGACACTCTCCTTGAGCTCTGAAATTATAAATGGCTGGAGAAGAATAGTAAAACTGAGCTAGAAATAATTCAAAGGACACAAAAAACTATCTCATAGGTATTTGGAAAATAGGAGTTCTGTGATACTCATGTAAAGATAATACGTAGGAAGATGGTAAAAAGGAAAGCACTTTTCAAGTACATTATAAGTATCAACCTTGATTTTCACTGGTATAAGTTGAAGTAGCACAGCGGCAAGGCAGGATCATAGTTCGTGTATTTGAAGAGAGTGATTGTCAGACTATCAAAAGACAATGCAAGCAAGGTAAAAATGGTAACTGCTTGTGGTATCATTGACTGTACAAACTTGCACAAACTGCAAAATCCTGAGACATACTGTAATGAGCAAAATTATAGATTTAATGTGATGTTGTCTGTCATCTACTAAAAAGCACAGAAACCTAAGCAGTGATTGGTGGATAAATCAGATCCTTAAAAATAAGACCTAAGTCTACAAAACCACTCTTTGGCTTCAACATTGCATTTGGAACATCTTTTCTTTTGATTTTTACTGTGTGCCACTGGGTGAGTTTCTACCTGTCCAGGGTCCAGAGGCAGCTAGTCCAAGATGTTTCTTATATTGATTAAAACCAGAAGTGAGATTTCACAGGTGAAGTGAGTGCCAGGGGTGTTATGAACATTCTGGAAGAAAAAACTGTAAGAATGGCTGTACTAAATCAGACTGAAATTTATTTAAATTGAATTTATTTATTTATTTAAATTGTATTTAAGAAAATTAACACAGTAAAACTAATGGAGATATATGAGAAATGAACAATCTTCCTAAGGAATCCCAAAGCATTTGTGATTAAGATAAAAGGGATTTAACATTTGTTTCTTTTTATAGATAATGTTCTGAGCATCTACATCGCTACCATTTTAAACCTAGTTCAGGTGTCATTACACTCCACTCACAAATCTGACTTCAGTGAGGATGAATTACAAATATATGACAAATACACATAGAGATTACCTAATTTACAGTTCTTCACCAATCTAAAATATGCTTAAAGTAGAAAAACAATTGAAATATTTTTTTTATTTTAATGAGAAAAATGATAGTAAAAATTATTTGGTACAGTCCAAAACTGATTTTCTAAGTTAGTTCATCTGGCAAAGAATCAGTTCTTTTTAAAGTCCTTCTCAGGACAGAATTTTGTCTATAATGTTAATATATGCTTAACTGATGACTAAATAGAGAAAACTCTCTTAACAGAGGATATACAACATATATATGTAAGTCAAGAAGGTTTATTAAAGAATAATGAAAAAAAGAAATATTCAATTAAAAAATAAATACAGAAGTATATATACATATAGAATGGATTTCATCAACGTGCTAGACTTGAGTTGTAACATAGTTTTATATCTACATAGTTTTATATCTACTGTTTTTCTGAATTCATATCTGTGTTACTGAAGTGGTTGCAAGGAGATACTCTTTTTTTTCTTCTAAGAAACAGTTCAATAGGACATACAAGAATGTGATAGAAGTGTTGGATGTTTCTAGATTTTATATTCTGCATTCATTCCTGATTGACAGAAAAATTCACAATAGTTAATATGAAACAGAAGCACATTTTATAGTAGTATAAAGAACCTTTTGCATTTTTTTCAGCCAAACCATTCAAACATTAAGGATGGTTAGAGAAAAACAAAGAAAAACTTGTGTGGGAATTTCAAATTTCCAACAGCTTGTTTCTGCACTGTAAATTGAGACCATAAAACCTCAACAATGCTTAGGCAAAAAAATTTTAGCTTTCTATGACTTTCTGTAACTATGAAACATCTAAGTAACAGAAAATAAAGCTATCAATACTTCACTCATTGCAATAGATTTCTTTGAAACCCTTTCTTGATTACAATCCCATTATTTCTCTGTTATATCCAAGAACTAGCATATATATGGCACATTTCATCTGTTAACAATAGCTTTCCATGTTTTTGTTTTCTGACAGAACCTTAATGCTCTTTTAATGTATTTTCTTTCCTTCTGGTAAATGATTTAGAGGTCGTCTTCGGTAAAATCATTAAGCACTTCTTTGCTAAATGAAGGTGGTCTGGTTTAGTTAAAAAAAATAGGAATGTGTGGTATGTAGATATCATTGATTCTAGCATATTCTGAACATTTTAAGGCAATAGTGCATAGAAAGAGGTAGATGCAATTTGGTTGCTTTTCTTTACTATTATGTAATCTAAATTGCAGAAATGCAAGCTGATTAACCAATTTATTTATCAGGACAATACTTACATTTCATTCAGTCGTGTGCAAAGAAAGCAATCAAACAAGCAAACAGTCGTATAACTTTATATAGCCTTGTAGACTAAAGGAAAACTCTCTTGTCAGCAGGTGGTGGATGCAATGAGGATATAGCAATGAACATAAAGAGGATTGGTGAGCAACAATTAGTAAGAGAAGTACATTGTTTTCCCGTTTGGTACTTTGTTACTTATGCAACTAGATTGAGAGAAATCATTATACCAAGTCATGTATTTCTTTCCTGAAGATGAAAGAAAGATCTCTGAAGTTTTAGAAGTAAATATACTTTTTACAGTCCGAATGTAGACATGAAAAAGCAAATATATATGTACATATCCTGGAAAGAAGTTATATTGCACAAATGCTGAAATGTTGAGGAAAACAAGTGTTTATTTTTCTGTTTAGGAGTGTGGTCTTGTGATATGCCTATGTAGAATAATCTTGTTAAGTAATCAAAATATTTGATGGGAAAATCTAGTTAGGTTTTGAGGTATAGATCCAGAAATAGAGATTTAGGCACAGTTGTGCTGAACTCTGTAGGTCTAGGAACAGAATAGCCTCAGTACATGATAACCTTTCCAGTTTGTGTTATCAGTCTCTGATCCCAGAAAAAGCCCTAAACCTGCCGGTTTTCCAGGCTTTAGCCCTCTTGCTGTTTCCAAATTCATAATCATTGACTGTGCATCTCCTACAACCTCTTATAAGAATCTCCAGTTCTATACATAAGCACAGTGTGATCATCTTAATTTGCAAGCAACATCAAGATAAAATGAATAAGACAAGATAATAAAACTGATCACTGGTTAATTTTGTGGAGTAATTATGTAAAGCATATTGCACAGCCACCTAATACCCTTTAACTAGTTAATCTTGTTAACTCATGAAAAGTTGGCACAATACTTGAACATAACTCATTCCCATTTTACAAGTTTAAATTGTTTATTTGATGGTTTGGTGTCTTTGCACCTTAATTTGACCCAAGGGGATATGCAGAACTTTAGTCGCTCTCCTCCGGTCTCTGAGACAGAACTTGACAGTGTGTGGCATAATAACATAACATTTGAGGCACTGAAGCATGTCTAGAGAAGTGCAACAAAGCTGGTGAAAGATCTGGAAAACAATCCTTATGAGGAGCGACTGAGGGAACTGGGGTTGTTTAGTTTGGAGAAAAGGAGGCTGAGGGGAAACCATATCGCTCTCTACAACTACCTGAAAGGAGGTTGTGAAGAAGTGGGTGTTAGTCTTTTCTTCCATGTAACTAGTGACAGGACAAGAGGAAATGCCTTAAATTGCACCAGGGGAGGTTTAGATTGGATATTAGGAAAAATTTATTTACTGAAAGAGT
>NW_010181456.1:15296-18109 GCF_000695765.1 Mesitornis unicolor
CTGGAACAGGCTTCCCAAGGAGGTGGTGGAATTGCCATTCCTGCAGGTGTTCAAGAAGTGTGTGGATGTGGCACTTCAGGACATGGTTTAGTGGGCATGGTGGCATTAGGTTGATGGTTGGACTCGATGACCGTAGAGGTCTCTTCCAACCTTAATGATTCTGTGATTCTGTGATAATCAAGCAGGGCAAAAGCACAAATCTTGTTGGTTCTTAAACCCCAGTATCCACATCTGCTAAAGGTTGTGATTTATTCTGTCTCATCTATGACAGCTTCTCAAATATTTTACCAAATAATTTCTATTTATCACAAGTTTGTAGCCCAGTCAGAAATGTCGACTCTTTTCCTTAAAAGAGAAGCACAAAAGTAATCCAATAATTTAGCCCATATATACTGATCTCATGACATCTATGTCATAGTCCTTGTCAGATATTGCGGAAAAGCAATGTGATTCCACTTACAGTTTCCTGTTTAATAACTCCTCATTTAGTGAAAAAGAAGGAATGATTATGTAGGATTAGTGAGATTACTAGTGAAACTATTTTGCTATAAAAGACAACTAGTAAAATAGCTAAATGAGAAAATACGTGTAATGTTCCATCTTCTCTTTTACTGCTTAGTTGTAATCTTGTATATGAGTAGAAACATAAGAAGAAAACCAGAATCAGGGCTGAAGATACCCAAAGTGTTTCCTCATTTCCTTAGAACTGGACTAGAACTGAAATGCTCATATTCCAAAGCCTTTTTCAGTAGATTCTTTCTTCCCATACAATCCTGACTGTATTTTCACTCTGATATTAACCAGAGCAAGGACTGTTCTCTTTTTCATTTACAATGGACTCTTCACAACTCTTGATGCTTCTGTGTATAATGGGGTTGAACTCACTCCATTGTTGCTGGTTTGTCTCTCTTCTTGGGCTTGAATTGTTACTCCAGAATATTAAGACAGGGTGCTTGCCCTATACTCAGCGTATATTGGATGACTATTCTGACTAGAATTTAGTGTTTGAGTCCTCTGTTTAGTTTACAACAGCTAAACTGTTATCTAGGTGTGAAGGAAAATAAGGTTGCTCACTTTGCCTTTCTTGATCCACTGTCATGGTGCCTCATATACCCCTGTAAGAAATCCTTGTGCTCTTGTAAAGGCAGGTTTTCCTTAAAGGTTAAGTGTTTCTTTTCCTGACATATTTTCTATAAGAAGAATGTTACAGTGGCTTAATGATTCTAGTTCAGCTTTCCAACAGGGAAAGCTTAGACAGGTGTCTCAGGAGAAAATTCTCTAAAAATATGCTTGCAGAAATGTTGTACTAAGTGTTGAAAAACGGTTAAATTACTTGCAGTACGTGGGGGCACATAATTCTGTTTGCTTCTCTTCCAAATCTTATGACTCATGTTCACCTTCATAAAAGCTATTTTTGCTTTGGGAGCCACTACAGTTCATCTTAACTTCTTTCAGTACTTCGTAAGCAGTTAATAGCAAATCATCTGGACCCAACTATCTGATCTCTTGTATTAGTTCATCAACCTCTTTCTTTGCAATGTTAAATCATTTGTAAAGTTAAAATTAAAAAAATGAGGGAAATTATGGTGAATCCATGAACATATAAGTTAACTCTGCAAAAGTAATTCAGCTGGCAAAGGTGAGTGATATATATTTATTTTAAATTGGTTTTGTCAGAATATTCTATTAAATTAAATAAGTAAGTTACAATTTAATGACATGATTTCATTCTGATTATTTAAATGACTTGATCCATAAATTATTTAACACAGAGATTATTTAACTTGAAATGAATGTGCAATTAAATCCATCTCTAAGTTGGTTTGTATTATACAGTGCAAAATTCATGGATTACTAGGTTTCTTGATTAGTATTTTGAATGGGCTGCAGACAGATATGTAGACAACCTGTAACAAACGCATGCAAAAATGCTGCTAAGGCCTCACTGGAAGGAATGCCTACCTGCTGGTACACCATTTTCCAAATTTGGAGTCATTCCTACTAGGGAATGGGGCAACTTAGGGGCAGAGTTTGTCCCATTGTATTTACACCTCCTACCTATGCCTCTTAAGTATATATTTAAGCCGTCTATACCTTTTGTTTTGCAAATGTGCATTCATCCAGTATGTGAAAAAGGAGGGGAAGCCTTAGACCATTCTTTTTAGTCTTCGATTTTCCCACTAGGGTGTGCTTGGAACAGATATTAAGTTGGTGCTGTGTTGGTGATTTATTTCAGGAAGGAATGCAATTTGCACAGGGAAAAACTGCAATTTTAATTTTACACAGTTCACTAACAGCATATTCACATGTTCTGCCTATAGGTGTTGTAAAGACAGTAAAAATGAAAAAAAAAATACTGGAAATCTTATACACAAAATAATTTTGCAAAGTAAAGGCATATTAGACCTGATTAGCCAGTTTTTCAGTTTAAATTTTGTCAGAAAATATATTTTGTAATAGTTTTTTATTGAAAATTACATGACATAATTAAAGTACCTATTTATTTTGCAGTTGTTTCTTGAAAACAGAAACAACTGTTTCTGTTTCTGAAACAAAATGTTTTCTTCTGAAACATTTTGGTCCCCAAAAAGTTATCAACCCCTCAAGATTTTTTACACTAATTTTTCTTTTGCAAACTTGTCCAAACCAGTCAATGTGATATTTTTAAAATCACTGCAATCCCTTGAACATTTTTTCTCCTGTGTCTTTTTAATTTTCTCTTTATGTCACCATTCTATACAGAAGTGAGTGAAAGGCTTTATGGATGGACAGGTGGAAGAGCAATTTCTAGTGAAGATGGATGTGTTATATCT
>NW_010181456.1:18140-40740 GCF_000695765.1 Mesitornis unicolor
TGTAGCAGAGCATTTAAAATTCTAGCATAGACTGAAGCCATCACATTATATGCAGACTAAATAGGTGTGCAGTGATGGGCAGAAGTAAAAGAAGATCTAGGTAAACATTGTAAAAGTAGCATTCAGGCACATGCATTTGAATACTGAATGAAGCAGCACAACCTTAGAATACTGTCTTTAATTTTGGTCTACTGTACACTGGTTTATATTAGTCACTCAGGTGTGGTATTCTTATGGTCTGTAATAGTATTCAATTTGTCTTGTTATTTTGTCCATTTACTATTGAATACATAGAGAAATCAAACTAAAATATTGAGGTTTCTACATAAATACAAATTTTATTTTAGAAGTGCTTTTTATTGAGCCACCTAGTCTGCACTGTTACCATATTGTGTTCTTGTTTAGCTAGAAAAAACATCTATGCATTAAACATTTCAGGCTTTGCAATATATTCAGGAATCAAAAAGGTAGAAGATCTGCCTTCAAGTAGTACTGAATCATTATTATTCCTAGCTTAAATAGATTGCACAAAGTTGGCAAAATTGCTTGTAGAGTTTTCTTTGCTAGATAATTCTTCCTGTACAAAGCAAAGCAGGAGGAGCGGGAGACCTTCAAAGAGGAGAGATGCTGTCTCCTGTAGCTAAATCAGCACTAAAACCCTAAGAGTAGGGAATCTGAAGGGGATGAGGAAAACATCATTATGAAACATGAGCTCACATTATGAACCAATGATAAGTAAGAAGAAAAACTTTGAACATAAAAAAAAAAAGTAATTATGAGAACAATGAGAACTATCTTCTTTTTTCATTCTGATTTTTAGCATCACCTATTTTTGAACAAAAATACAGCACGTACTCCTCTATAGTCTTAGGAGATCTGTTTGAGATGAGATGACTGTCCACATCGTTATCTATTTATCAATAAAATAAATATTAAATTCCCAATGCCACAAAAGAAAAAGTGTGTGTTATTTGATTTCACAAAGGACTGCTTCATCATACATGCCTTCACACTGTTGGTACTTTTGATGTTCTCCTTAAAAATTGCAAATAAATCCACTTTCTCTATAAATAGATAGATGTTAAAGATTGCTTTGTAGTATTAACATTTTTCAAAGTTATGAAGAAAGCTGAAGAATATGTTAATATTAACTTGAGAAATCACTTTTTTGTTTCAACAACATTTATTCATTTATCCTCATTTTTTCTATTAACATACATATTTTCTCCTTTTCTCTCTCTGAAGTACTTGGACAAGGCTGATAAAGGATGCCACATGGTGTTCCAGAAACTTTTATAGACACCACAAAGCAAGACAATACTCTGTTATGTAAATGTCCATTGCACACCACAGGTATTTCAGAGATGATGATTTATTGCCTCCTAAAGCCACTCAGTATCCCCTATTTCCACAGCATTCCTATTATAGCCCTGTTTTTTTTGCTGACCTGTTAGTGTTTGGAAATCTGTAGTACTTTTGAGCAATAATGTACTTCTGTTGTGAAAGCTATTTCTGCTTAGTTAGGGCATATCTGTATGACCAAACTCTGTCTTTGCTGTGGATTGGAAATATATGAGCCAAGTTAGTTCGGAAGGTGGATAGCCATGCCTGCAAAGTTTTGCTCTTAGAAATAAGTCTTTCTGAGAAGTTAACTAGTTGCTATTGCAACAACTTTATGCTTTTTTTGGTGTCCAAGGAATCTTACTCATCTCTCAGACTACCCAGGACAATTTTAAACAGCAGTTTGCAATTCAACTATTAGGCTGTTAGCCTTAGTGTCTTACCTTTGCAGGAGGTGACATACAATGAAAGATAAAATGTGTGCATGGCTTGTTCTGGGGCTTAAGTATTGTGCACAGTCCTTCACATAGTCACCACCTTGCACAGCGTTTGTCCAGTATCTTATTTTCCTTATATTTTCAAATGAACTGAAGAGATCTGGTGATTTATTTAGAAGCTGTGTGAATGTCTTCAGGAATGAGATTTATTACGTTATGCATTTCCCATGAAAGCTCTATGAACCACTGGCCTCTTTGTCCAAAGTCATCATTTGGTAAGGGAAGAAAAAAGAGGCAGTTCAACAGCTCAGTTTGCTGTATCGCAAGGTAGCTATTTGAAATAGGTCAACTGAGCCTAGAATAACTGTTTCTCTAATTTATTAGAAAACAAATTCTAAGCAGCTAGCTTAGAGATAAATCCATTCTGTAGCTACCTAAAATGAGGCAAACCATAACTCCTCTGGCTGAGAGAGTTAGTTAGATTTCATATGATTTTGGCAAGATACTCTTTGCTACATGTGGCAAATGTAATCAGGCAAACAAATGTTCAGTTCTTTAATAAATTCATTTTATTCCCCTTTTATTTTTTCTTTGTCTTTACAGTTTGAGCTTAGTTTATTCTGCTTAATTTATTTATTCACATTTAGTTACTTTTTTTTCCTTACTTCTTTTCCGTTTTTTTGGTATTTCTTTATGCTTATTGTGTTGGTTTGTTTTCATTACAGTAGATATAAGCAATACATAGAAATTTTGAGGGTACTCCATTACCATTGTCTAATTTTGACATGACTTAGGGTACTTCCATTTTGTGGCTTAATTCTCTTAATTTTAATATAAAATATCTTGTACTTTCCTTAATTTTTTCTACTATAATTTAATGTCTTCAATTCTATTTAATCTTATTTCAGCCCTATTTTTAATGTGATTTTAACCATTATTATACTAATCCCATTTGGCATTTATGTTACCCATTCTTTCCTTTGAAGTGAACCTAGTATGTTTTTAACTAAGTTTCCTTCATAATATACCACTTAGGTCAATATCCTATTTCTGTCCAATTTGCTTAAAGATGTAATTTCATTATTCCCTTCTGCTACATTTTAGAGATTTTAAATGTCCCTGTCATTCCATATTTCTGGAGTTTTTTGGAGTTAATTCTTCATTCCACACTACTACCCACATACGATAAACCCATCACATGTAAGATTGCCTGGGACTTTTTTTCCTTCCCTTTTGCAACAACAACAATGTGCTAGTTAGTTTTCATTGGTATACTACAACATATTTTGCCAATAAAATGGCTTTTTACTCTCCAGCTTTCTTCTCTGCCATTAAAAAGCAGTAAATTTAGAATCAATAAAAGCAAATACTCCTATACGCAGCATACAATCAACATGTGAAATTCACCCTCACAGGAGGCCATCAAGTCAAATATCCCTGTTGAATGTTAAAAAGAAGTAGGTTAATTTTATGAACATTAACAAGCTTTGTAAATATGCATGCCAAAATAAATAATAAGGGTAAACCAAATATCATGCTTCAGGGCATAAATTGATTACTTGCAGGGGTCAGAATGAATTCCTACTCTCCACATAGATCTTAGTGCAATCTCTAAGGGTTTTTTTTAATGAGTATATGAAGCAGTTATAGGAATGGGTTTTTTGGTTGCATTTTGGTTTTGAGCAGGAGGTTTTTTGGTTTTAATCTGATTTCATCTCCTTTAAATAATCTCATGTTGTTTTTTTCATTGTAAAATTATTGTAGCAAATGGTAAGGGAAGGCAGCCCCTACTTTCTCAGGGGTTTAACACAGTAAAGAGACTGTCTTGTACTCTTTTGTCTGTGAAGACAGTGAATACTATAGAGTGAGGAGCTCTCTACTAGTGAGCTGTCACAGTGTCTTTCTTCAGATCTGCCTTTAACTCTCATCTCCATCTTGGTGCCACTTGACAGTGGTCAAGAAAGTGATGTGCTGGGATTAGCGACACTAAACTTTTGCATTTATCAGCTTTGATAATCTCTCAGTTATCTTTGTGTTTCTTTAGATTTTTTGCTTATCTTCTACTTGAATTATAAGGGTCTTTTTAGACTAGCATGATCTTATTTTTATATGTGAATGCAGTAAGTAACAGATTAGAGTCCTCATTATTCTAGGGTAATATCCTAATTGTAATAACAGGTAACCATTGTAGCCATGGGTTATCCTAAATTTCTACACATTCCTACAGTGATCTGAAGAGGAACATCCTAGAACTAAATGAGAGAAACTTCTAGGCTCCTTTAGATGATCTCATGTCAGGGTTCAAGTCAATTTTGATAGTCAATTAAGCTGGGTGGCCCATGTAACTCTTGGAAAATAGTCCTTTGATTTTTAATATGAGTATTGATGAGCTCTAGAGAAATGAGACTGTATCAGATGGAATTCCCATTAATCTCTGGGGAAATATATTTGACTGATGTGAAGCTATAATACGGAGTCAACATGAGCACAGTACAGTAGGTATGCAAGTAAATCCATCACTTCAAAACAGGAGTTATTTTGTTTTCAATATGTTACTTTCTACAATATTTCTATCTAAATATAAGTCTCTAATCAGCTGGTTCAGCTGATGGGATGTTACAAGTTTTTAAATTTATCAAACAATAACTTTATATAGAAAGTCACTGCCTAATAACTAATGACCTAGAAGGTAAACTAATGTACTTTGTATAATAAGCTAACTTTTAGCTCTTTGTAGTTAAAAAAATGGGTGATGGGCTGAGGGGGAAAGTTACCATCTAGATTACAGGTTCACTATGTGTGTAAACCCATTTTATGAAAACATTATGGTCTGCAGACTTAGACTTATAAGAAGTTGTTCACTGGTGTTTAATTTTAAAAGGATATTCTGAGGAACTGCTCTGTAGACGTGCTTCAGTGTGCATTTAACATTTCAGCTGAGATCTGAGAGGAGATGATCATGCATTATCTAACAAGCTACGTGATCAAAATACAATAATTAATACATAATATGACTTGTAAAACATAAATGAAAATTAACCAGAGGGAGGAACTTGCCAACCTTTAAACAAGGCTAACCTATTTATATAACAAATGACTGCAATATTTCTCATGAGTCATTCTTTCCATTCAGCCTGAGAATACATAATAACCTTTGTTGTTTTGCACCCGAGGTCATTAGCCCCATGTTAATGTGTTGCACTTATATACAGTCAGATTCAGACTGGTTTCAGCGAGAAGATGCAAATTTCCACAGGTTTTTGAGTTTGTTATTATCAACAGCACATCAGCCACAGCTGATCAGGTATTGCATGCATATTTGTGCAGAGGCTACAGCTAGCATTGCCAATGCAGCAGCAGTAGGAAGGAAGAGTTTCTACAGAGCAGAGGAGGGACCTTGGAGAAAGACATAATAGTTGACAACTCATGAACCATGCAGTATAGCTAATTGCTAGAATGGAGTATGCTATTAGCATGTAAAGACTTTGAAAGCTGTAATTTAACTCATTACTCAGAAAAAATGCATATACACACACACACATATACATACACACATATATATATTTACAGAAAGTATATCCACAAGATAAAATCATTATAAAAGCTTCATTTTCAAGTATCAAATGTAAATACTGTTGATACCAGTCATTATTGTACGGAGATTATTTAGCTAGTTGAATGACAAATCTGCAGTTAAAATGGTGATTGCTATTTCCTACTTTTATCTTGACTCACCACCTTTCCTCCATTATAGAATTCTTCATAAAATGATGCAAAAAATTAACATCAAACAGAGTTCATTTCATTGATGATTTAATTTAGCTAAAACCAGAAACATGCCACTGAATTGAAAAACAGAGTAATGGAAAGGAGAAGTGGGCTTTTAAAGAATTTAATCATTAAACTACTCTTCCCAAGAATTCGATTATTACATGCTTGAGTATTTTTTGTCTTGATAAAAAAAATCAGGACCTGAATTGTAGGAGAAGTTGAGCACCCTTAAATTATTGCCCTAACAAAGGGATCCATCACATAGGAGAAAAAAAATTGAAATAACCTGACTCCCAGTAGAAATTAATTTTTACAACACATATGAAAGGGTAGCAAAACAGTTACATTTTTGCCTCATAACCTCTATTTGGACACCCTGATAATTGTTTAAAAAATATGGGTGTCTGCATTTAACAGTCAACCTTAGTTTATTAGGTGAAAAAGACATATCTGTTTATGACACTGCCTTTAGATGTTCCTTTTTATATGTCACCTGCTATAAGATTCTGATAACATTATTCATTCTCAGGAGGCCCTCTTTCTATGAAGAATCCAGGCAAAATCAACCATGCTACACAAATTGATAGAAAGCTGTTTTAGAATCCAGATAATGTAATTCAATATACAAGTCTAGTGTGAAAATTTCTTTGTATTACAATCTTCCAACATTCTTAATTGTCAATATATCTTACAGCACATCCTGAATGCACACAAAGTGGCATGCTACTAAAACCTTATTTTCATATTTCATATATCGAAGCACACGAAATATCATATTATGGAGATCTCTGTCATCCCAAATGAAGTCATCTCAGAACAGTAGAAGACCAGGAGAAAATAATTTAAAAACTCCCTGGGAATCTGTTGAAGGTGTCAGTAGTGTCAAAGATCTGATTTTCCATTCTCATCCATTTAATTTGTATCCTTACTGAAAACTATTTAGTGAAAGGCTGATGTGCATTTGGTAGATCAATACACCATTGATGTTGATATTTGTCAGCATTTTCTTTAGCTGATGATTTATAGGATGACAGAAACATTTATAGAATATTTAACTCTTTGTCATATCTCAATCTGCTCTATGCAGAAAATGTTTGTTCTTTATTACACTGTTTCTTTAACAAAATAAAGGGCATGTCACATTAGTTTATAAGTGTACTTAAACCAAAGTTACAGCACCACTAGGAGTTTTAAGTTGGTCTTACTTGATCTAAAATCTTGTTAAACTAGTTGAAAAACCTCTCTTCCTAAAGAAAAAATCATTTTGAAGCCAATACAGCAGTACTTATAAGAGTTTAATTAATTTGTAATTTTTAATCCAGATTCTTTATTTAATAAAATAAAAATAACTGAAAATGTGGTTTCTTTCAAGTTGAATAGCTGTTGCTGATGTAATTCAATCTGAGTTCTTGCAAAGTTTTTCCCAAGTTCTGTTAAGAAAAAGACCTGAAACAAACAAGTTGCCTCCTTTTGTGATAAAGATATATATTACAACTCATAACTGAGTTAAAGGGGGCAAAATACCTGACAAAAAAAATAGTGTCTCGCTCTTACGTAGAAATACTTTTTGAAAGCTACTGCCTTTTTCATGTATTGTGAATCTAAAATGCATAAAGATAAATTAAATTCAAGTCAGGGTCTAGACTATGGCAATTTCAGCTGCAGAATATGAGCTCATTACTGGTGACACAAAGGCCAGCTGGAGTCCAGTCCCTAGTGGTGTACCCCTAGGGTCAATATTCAGGCCAATACTATTTAACATTTTCATTAATGACCCAGATGATGTTACAGAGTGCACCCTATACAGGTTTGCAGATGATATGAGAATGGGAGAAGTAGCCAAAACACCGAATGGATGGATGTGCTTCTGTTCCTATCTGAAGCACTGTGTCTAGGTCTGGCATCTCCAGTACAAAAAGAGAGTATACCTGGAGCAGTTCCAGAAAAGGGCCATGAAGATGATTAAGAGACTGTAGCTGAGGCTGGGGGAGCTGTGACTGCTCAGCCTGCAGGAGAAAAGATTCAGGGGGGATCTTATCAATGCATATGAATACCTGATAAAGAATTAAGAAAAAGGACTTTTAGCAGTAGTGACTGCTGACAGGACAAGAAGCAATGGCCCCAAATTGAAGTACAAGAAATTCCATTTAAACCTGTGGAAAAAAAAAATTAAGGATGCTTGAACACTGGAACATATTACCCAGAGACGTTTTGGAGTCTCCATCCTTGAAGATACTGAAAACCCAGTTGAGCACAGTCCTGAGCAACCTGCCTCAGGAGACGCTGCTTGAGCAGAGACATTAGACCAGCTGATCTTAGAATCATACAACAGTTTAGGTTGGAAGGGACCTTAAAGATCATCTAGACCAACCCCCTTGCCATGGGTAGGGACACCTCCCACTAGACCAGGTTGCCCAAAGCCCTGTCCAACCTGACCTTGAACACTTCCAGGGAGGGGGGTATCCACAAATTCCCTGGGCAACCTGTTCCAGTGTCTCACCACCCTCACAGTAAATAATTTCTTCCTAATATCTAGTCTAAATCTACCCTCTTCCAGTTTAAAACCATTCCCCCTCGTTCTATCTCTTCCTGCCCTTGTAAAAATTCCCTCCCCAGCTTTCCTGTAGGACCCCTTCAGGAACTGGAAGACTTCAATAAGGTCCTCCCAGAACCTTCTCTTCTCCAGGCTGAACAGCCCCAACTCTCTCAGCTGGTTCTTGTAAGGGAGGTGTGTGGAGAGAGAAAAAAGTTAGTCACAAAGTCCGAGGCATGTTCACCAGGTAGCTGCATGCCTGGAAACATGAAACCAAGCACTGAGGAGGTGGCAAGCATTGGGCAAGGTGGCAACCATCACTATATCCATATCTGGTGTTATCTGGATGCCTGGAGGAGTGTGAAATGAGGCGGAGGCTTCATGGTCCCAGTTCCCCCATTTCTTTCTGCCCTAAGCAAAGGAGCCATTACCTCTACCCATGCAGGTGTGAATTACCAGACTTCATGACATTAACATAACTGATAAGGTTGTCTATAGTCATCCCCACCCACATGTATGCCCTGGTGATGTAATGCAGAAATTTGAGTCCACTCAGGCGTCCTCCTGCCTGCTGTCACGTACATCAGGGAATAAAAACCCTAAGATTCATGCTAGAACGGGGGAGTTACTTCTCCAGCTGTGGAGTGATGAGAACCTTCCCCCTTGATCGAGATGCTGGCCAAGGTAACTTACATGGGGACAGGATGAACTCAGAACTACACCGATGAACTGGACGGATTAACAAATTCGGTCCCTCTCCATCCCCACCACTTGGGTCACCTCATGGGCAAGATTATTTACCTCAGCTAACGCTGAGTGTTATTTTCTCCTCAGGCTCATATACCCTGAGTGTATTCTATATTTCTCTCCTGAGGTTCATATACCCTGGGTGTATTCTATATTTTCTCCTCAGATTCATGTACCCTGAGTGTATTCTATATTTTCTTCTCAGGTTCATATCTAAGTTTCCCTGAGTGTATTGGTTTTGCTACACTGTATTTCTGTTCAAATGGGCTTATCTATTTGCGAGGAGGCCAGGCTCAATGTGGGCAACTTGTGGTTGTTGTTGGTGTTTATGTGTTCCATATTGCTTTGTTATTGGTATTATATTAGTTATAATACCTTTACTGTAAGTGTAGCTTTTTAATTTATCACTGACAATCCAAAAGAACCTGTAAATGTTGCTGTAAATAAGCGATTACTGTTTGTTTCCCAATTTGTGTCTGTCGCATATTCGGTGCCGGCCTCACAAGACTGGATTTATTCTCCCCGTTTTCGCAACAAGGTGCTTCAGGCCTCTGATCATCTTCATGGCCCTCCTCTGGACCCACTTCAACAGCTCAATGTCCTTCTTATATTGGGAGCCCCAGAACTGGATGCAATACTCCAGGTGGGGTCTCACGAGAGCACAATAGTAGACCTTCCAAAGTCCCTTTCAACCTCAACAAATCTGCAGACTCCAGCCCTCTGACATTCCCTGAGTAGGCAACCACAAACAAGTTTATTTTCCTACTTTGTTACTCCAATGATGAAATGTTCTTCATCACTGAAGAACTTACTTTTTTCACTAGTGTAAAACTCAAGTAATGCAGTGAAAAAGTATATAGCAATGTAAGGCAATGTTCCAAATAAGATAGAAGATTATTTTAAACTCAGAAGTGATTTGTTTGCTGCTAAGGTTGTAAAAAAAGGCCAACTGTTATAAAGCTGTAGTATGCTAACTAAACAAATAGCCACAGAAATATCAATATTATCTAAAATAATTTGTTTTACAAGGGTTTGGACATGCTTCATGGTGAAAGAAACAATGTTTAATATTTTATTCATGGATTAGTATAAAGTAAAATCAATAATGTGTTTTTATTAAAAACAACATTCTCCTCTGACCAGAAGAACAAAATGCATTATAAGAAAGGAACTGGAGTATTAGAAAAGAAATTGATAACTAGTGCTAAAACATATCACTATGGATAATATAAAGAGTTCTTGCTTGTATGTATTTTGTCATGTTGAGTTTTCTTCCATTTCTGGGCCTTTCTGACTTTAAGCAGAGAACTGATCCTAAAACCACCTTAGGGCATAATTTATAGATCATAATACTTGTATTGTATTACACATTGGGTGAGATACCTGAAACAAATACACCTCAATGAAGAGAATGGAGTACAGGGACACATATGAGAAGTCTGTTTGGGAAAGGCAATCAATATAAAGGAGAGTCAATACTTTTACTGCTGGCAACCAAATATTTGGGTTTTGTAGAAGTGCTGTCTCAAATGGCGGGATGTTCAGGATGATCTAGAAGGATGATTATGTAAGATAAGGAAGCTTTTGTGATCATTCCCACTCTCTCTGCTGTGCAAGCCTGCAACTTAACAAAGGTTCAATTGTTAATAAGGAAAAAAATGTACAGAGGGATGATAAAAAGCATTCTGAACAGCATGAGAAAAAATGGGAAAGAAAAAGAGAAACAAATGCCTTCCTAAATACATCTCTTGAAACATGTATGAAATTAAAAACTTGGTCAGTGAAATGAAACTACAGATGAGAACGTCACATTGCTTTTTGTTTGTTCTTGGAAAAGCTTAGGAGTTAGGTAGAAGGAAAAAATCTGTTAAGGATAGTGAATGATCATTAGAAAAGAATTCTTATAAAATAAGAAAAAAATATCAACAAAATTTCAGTGTGGACTACAGTCAACAGGTAACTCAGGAAACCTATGCAGTAAAATCCAAAAGATACCTGTCCTTCATTGATTTAGGGCATATCTGTCTGTCTTCGCATTTTGAATAGATACTGTAGTTTATTAGAGATTTCTCCTCTCTGAGATAACAAATAAACATGGCAAAGAACATGAAGCCTTTGTTAAAGGTGAGCACCATTCAACACTCAGGCTAATGCTTACTTTCTCTTTTTAACAGATCACACAGACCCGGCACCTGGTAGCACTTTTATTTTGTTCTTCCGAAACAATTGATCCCTCCAAAGAACTGTACTTCCTTAGCAAACTGTTACCCTCTCAAATGCAATTATAGTAAACTCCCTTTTGTATGTAGATAACAGAAGAGGAAGGTTGTGATTGACTGCAGTCCCTCCTTCTCCTTACTTTGTGAAATGAGGTTCTGAAAGAGCCTTTCTAAATGGGACCTCCCTCCATTTTCAGTTTCCTAAGGGAAGGTGAGAAAGCTGTGGTTATTGTTGTAATGATCTCTGTCCTGACATCTAGCTTAAAATCCTACTACTTAAATAAAAAGGAAAATAAAATTAAAAAGTCTCCCTGGCCCACAGACATAAAATAAGTCTATGTGACTAATAGCACTGACAAAGTGGTGACTCCTCCATTCCAAATGTTAAATATTTGAGTTTTGACTCTCCAAAATTGTAAGACCACATCCTAGTTTTTGCATTCATACCTCCTAGAGAAAGTCCAAAAGACTGAGTGGTGCCCAAAGAACATAAGGGGATGGTTCTTTCACACTAGTCCAGCAAGAACAGTTCATGCTCCATCATTCAACTTAGGATCAGCTCCAGGGTATTCATTCTTCTTCAACTGGTTCAATAGCTTTAGCATTGTGAAATAAGATCTTCATGACTGCTTAGGCTCTTCTGTAAACTCTCTACTCTGTCCTGCAGTTTCGTTCCACATAGACCATACAAAAGTAAAAAGAAAATATGGAACAAAAGAGGACCTATATGACAGTCTTATGACCACAGCATTTGCTCACTCTCTGATAGATCTTTTTGTTAATGTGTGTGTGTGTTTCCTTGGAGAAGATAGTACAGAGTGACCCTTTCATGATAAGGTTCTTTCTGTGTATTCCCTTTGCCCTTTCCATGCACTAATATTGCTTAATTATCATTTAACTAGAGATTGATTTCAGCTAATGTAACAAAGTCAGCAGATGGCTTTATAGGTATGAAACATTGTAATTCATATATAATAAAGTAATGAGAGATCTGTTGCTGAATATTTTTTTCTATTCTCTCTGATTAGGGAAAAAATATTTTTCTTTTCTCAGTCTTCAAACTCATTGGCTGAAGTGTCTTTTAGGACAACAATCTGAGCTCTTAACTGAGACTGAAGCACATTTATTGTCTTAATATATTGTATATGAGGAAAAAACATCCTTGACCTGAAAAGTTTACAGCTTAAATACATAAGACAAAGACTTTAAAGAAAACAGGAATAGAAAATGAGTTTCATAAAATCAGATCCACTTTCAAAGCTCAGCTTTCCTACAGGATAAGGAGATACCATATTTGACGAGAAGAAACAACCACCTATGTGCCACCATCCAGGTCTCTCAGCATATAGTAAGAAGCTCTTGAATCTGTGTAAGGAAAACAAGCAGAGAGACTGAAGGAGAAGTAGACGTGTCAAGGAAAAGATCAAGGAAAAATTGATACCAGCTTCCCTGGCACTTTCTCAGAGTATTGAAGCACCAAATGTAAGTGGCATGAGTCATTAAAATTTGGTTTTGTAACAAACAACATCCACAATACACTTTTCCATTCTGACAAATGCTTTCTACCAAAAAAAACCCCAGAAAAACATACAGAAACCAAAACCCCCAAAATAAACTACCAAAACCAACCAAATGCCCCCCCCCAAAAAAAATGAGCAAGAATGAGTATCTGACAAGGTATCTGACAAATATTCAGCTTTTCATGCTCATACTCAAAACTCAAAATTTTGAATTTTTTTTTTATTATTTCTGTTATGGTTATGTGATCTTAGACATGGGTCAAATCTCTATATTATACATATAAAAACAAGGCAATAAGCCCTGAAAGGTTGTATCCAGTATAAACATGGTCACGGCTTATAATAAACTCTCCTCTGGACTTATTCTAGAAAATGTACTATGTCAGGCAAAGGGTTTACATTTATATATCACAGATCACAGAAACTCAGAATCATTTTTGAATATTGACAATACAACACAACAGCAAGGTATATCAGTATTTTTTTAAATGTAAGTCCAGCAGCTGAAATGGACTTTTTTATGGTGGTGTATCCCACAACTGCTTTTCATGCCTGATATGAAACCTGACTAATCTGTGTGCTCTAGGACTGTGTCACACTTTCAGGTTGAGAAATTCTCACTTATTGTAAAAGGCTCCTTGTCAATGCAAAAACATACTCTTCAGTTAGCTACTAATTTTTCTCAGTGTATGTAAATATTTGGGGCTAAATCATAACAAAACAAAACAAAAAAAAAACAGTAAATGCATTTACTTTGTATCCGTAAACCAGCAAGAGTGACAGGAGGAATAGTGAGAGCAATTCTGAAAAAGATACTGCCACAAAAGTGAAATAAGCTTCCTGTGGTCTGCTTCTGCATCATTCAGGAAAGCCATAAACCTGGCTGCCACTCTGCCCCTCCGCAGCTTTAAGTCATGCATTTTCAGATCAGAGGCACCAGCCCTTTCTCACTCACTGAACCCGCAAATCAGGCACAGCCATCCACTGCAATCTGCAATCTGCTGAGAATAATTTTTAGATACCAGGGGTCCCAGGGTCGCGGTACAGCTAAACCAGAAGGATTCAGTGTGAGGCAAATGTAACTTTCAGTGACACACCCCAGGTTCAGCACTTTCTTTGTCATGGCTAACTAGCTGAGGTTTGTTATACGACCTGGCAGAGGTCTCTCCAGAGTTTGTGGTCCACTGTTGCTTGATTGGAGGAGATGGCTGGAGGAGAGGGACATTGTTCAGTGTTAAAGGCCTTTGCTTTAGTGTGAGTGTTGTTCCACCTGTCTGCTGTTTTGCAACATCATTAAACATTTCATATTTCTTGGCTACAGTAATCTATTCTTCCAAATGCAGCCTCAGAAATGACATTTGCCACAGAAGATTCTAGAGACCAGCTTTTGTCACAGAGTTGGCACAGATTATCAAAATTACATTTATTAATAAAGATCCCTGTCTCATATTCTTTTTTCCCAAACCTATCGGAAACTAATTTTGAGATTTTCTAGTATGTTCATGCTCAGCAAATTGGCTATAACTTTGTTTCACCTGTGCAGATTGTGCAAGTTGCCCTGCATAATGAGGGCATCACTTTGAGAAAGCTACTGAAGTTGCTTCTATACTGAGATGTTTTGCAAAATAAAATCAAAATGGATTACATTTGGTTGGTTTGTAAGTTCAGTTAATTCACTGTTTAAAATGTGAGGTTTAATTTAAAGACATACGGCTGGATGGATTGTTCCTCTTCAGTGTATTCTGTTGTGTATAACAGACCAAAGTCATGTTTCTTTAGAGTGCACCTAAGGACAGAGTTTGACTTTAATGATATACTTTTGGACAGTCAGGCATTTAACCTAAGAACTGTGTTGTCAGAGAAGGTGTTTGATGGTGGGAATTTTTATGAACAGATTATACAACACTCTTTGGCACCGCTTCTCACATAGTCCCCTGTAAATCAGGCACAACTGCTTTACTGAAGTGAATAGAGTTAGATCATCATAAAAATGGTGTAAATAAGAGAAACAATAGGCTCATCAAATTTGGATACTGACTTTCAACATCAGATTTTAATAGATTATTAGCCTTCAATTTTCAGTGAGACTCTGGTCTTTCACACAGTGAATGTCATTATAGATACAGCCATAATTCTGAGAAGACACAGTCATATCTACTCACATGCACACAGCTTAATGCAGCCATAGGAATACAATATTGTCCATTTTTACTTGCCCACCTGGAACTTGTCTTTCACTATTTTATTTCACTGTTCACCATGCTATTAATACTACTCTATCTGTTGGGTTCTTTCTGCTTCGAGTTGCTAAGTCAAATAATAATTGTCTCTGTCACAAGCCCAGGAGAGTTTTTACATGTTCCTCAGTGCAGTTAAACCTCTTAATCCCACTACAAGTTCTTAGTATTTCTAGACTACAGAAGGAGATTGCTCTATTTTCTCTAAGGAAATTATGTGAACCTTATTTTTCTTCATACAAACTAAATTGATTCACAACTGAAACAAAGTGTATTTCTACTAGTTCTTAGCATCATTAATATTTTCTTTATTACAGATATTTTATACTGAGTCACATCAAAACCACAGGATTGAAGTTGTCATGTGTTGGATTTTGTCAGCATAAATGAGAGGTTTTTGCTTCACAGAGTGACTATTTCAGCTCAAGCTGTGCTAATTCTGAAGAGAATGATTACACATATATTAGGAAAAATAATAATTTTAAAGACACCCTGGAATGCAGTATTCCATGTGTTTTGTTTGGTTGGGTTTTTTTGCCTTTAATCCTTGTACATGACATTAATTCATTATTCTGTTACTTTGAGTTTACTGAGCTGAGAATGTATGTGGATTTCATGTAAGCATCCAGCCCTTTGTGTAGTCTCCTAATTATTTTCTGATATTCTAAGAAGAAAACCAAGCAATTATGGATTTGGAGCAAATGCACACAGCTTCATTATTCGTTATTTTAAGCTCTTTAATTTTGTGAGTCTGGGGAGTTTTCAGGGCTTAAAACAAAGAGAAGGAAGCAATCAAATATTCTGGTTGGTGATGATTCATTTATCCAAAAGCTCAGGACAAAAAATGCATAGTTGACAGGAACTCTGCCATTTGCAAAGGTGAACTGAGGCACAAAATAAAAAGAGGTTTACAGTAATGTTACAGCTTCTTTATACTACATTCGCATTGCAAATATATCCAGACAGAATCACATTTTCTATTGATGCCATATTCTCCATTCTGATGCATACACTTCATTCCTCACATAGTTCTTTTACTTCAGTGAAACCCCAGATTCACAGGGAAGAGGTACAATTTATAGGTCAAGGAACAGAAAATTCTGGTACCAGTAGCAGAAACAGTAGAAATAGTAGTAATATTACTGTTATTGCAAAAATTACTAAAAAAAAACCCAAAAAACCAAAACCCAAACCTGTAGGTCTTTTGTTAAACTTCAGGTACTTCACATCTCTCAAGTACTGGAAGAGAATAACATCCTTAGAGCTAAGATTTCTGATATGAATTCTGCCTTATATTGGAAATTCCTATAGACAATTTTGCATATTCAAACTCTACAAGCAATCTGTTTGCAAGGTATTCTTCACTGGCATGTCAAAATGAAAGTTAGAGTAGGAAACACCTTAGAGTTGTTAAATCCAATACATTTATGTCCTGTTGTCAGAAGTCAAACAGTTCCCATAACCCAACTGTTGTACAACAGCAAACAAGATACTCTTTTATGATCAGCATTGGAACCCCACTCAAGCTCAAAAATAATATCTAAAATCAATAAATTATCAAAACAGCATCTAATTTACCAAACCAAGCAAACAGTAAAAAAAAAACAGCCCCAAATCACCAGAAGTTCTTCTTATGCTAAATTTCTGGAGATGCAATCTCTCTCAAATATTTTTCCTTTCTCACTTTGTTGTCTTCCTTGATAAATACAATTTATGGTTTCTCTAGATTGAATCAAAATTAACTAATTTGATCAGCAATATAAGTGAAAAGTGAAACTACGTAGTGTCTGGTGGTCTGGTTTTGTTATTTTATAGTGCCAGAACAACCCACATATATATCAAGACAGAAAAATTTGTTTTAACAGTAAATTTTTATAATGAGCCAAAGATAACTGGTCTTTGTCCTGATGATCACCTGGCCCTTTTCCGAACAGATTTAGAGATTCTAATACTTCTCAAGTCATAAAAAGTACTGTGTAAAAACATTTTAAAGATCCTTAGAGTGCAAATTCAACTATGAAAATTGCAAGGAACTTCTACCAGCTCATCTATAGTCACTTGTTCAACCACAAACATTGAAGATTACTCATATCTTGTTGAGCTTTGAATACTACATACAGGAATAAGAAACAATTACTAGGATGGAGTATGAAGTGTAGTAGATATATGACTACCAATGTATTCATCCTAAGGTATGCAACCAGTATGGAGAAGCCCTCACAGGAGATTAGGGTTTTGCAAAACCATAATTATTTGAAAATAGCCTTAGAGTGGGAAATGTCTGTTCCTACACAGTTACCTGTTTCAAATATAATACAGGGATCAGTTTAGCAATTTTCCATCTAGTCTGTATTTTGTCATGGTTAAATGAAAGACACATAAGCAATGTAAACTGCTGGTGCAGTCAAGCAGAATAGTAAATGGTCAATATGATCCTTTCCTGCTCTCATAAGCAGGTTTGCAAGCAATTCTTTTTGATAACCAAAGTTAGACTGCACTGCTTAAAGTGCATTTTGCTTTGACAAGTGACTGTGAAAATGATACCTTGGAGTTTTACCTCTTAATGATCCCTGGATCAAATTTGCAATTTTCAAATTAAGCATCAAGTTAAACCTGGACAATTCAACAAGTCATAGCACATGAGTTTTTTTTCCTTTTAGATGTGCTCTCACTGGTGCTCATGAGACTTTGTAGAATGAATAAAAAGAAACCAGAATTATTTCCAATAATGATATACAAAAAGAAGAATTCTTCTCACCATGTATTTTCTGTATAGACCTGAAGGGCTAACATAATAGCAGAAAAGTTAAAGCTTATGTAAGAAAGAAAAAAAATAGTTTTTTCCTAAATTTTATTTTCAGTTAAATTGTTATTTTCTGCTAAAACTCATAAGTAGATGATTGCATTGCTTCCATGTGATATTGCAGTCACAGGGACACCTTCACTGCTACTGATCCTATAGAGTCAGATAGGAAAAACCTGTACAAAAGAAGAGGAAAAATTTATGAGATGTACACAGTGATATGGATGCATAAAAAGTGAAGGATGCAGACAATAAAATCTAGTCCAAGGCAACCTCTCAATAAAAAATATCACCTCCACAACCAGTTTAATTGGTTTGAACCTATGAAAGCTCCACTGACAACAGAACACTTTGGTCTACCAAGATGCTTTGAGCTGTCCAAATGCGCTTTCCTGTTGCCTGATACAGCTAATATCTAACAATAGCTTAGTAGTTCAATCAGCAAGCAGACTAGTTAGAACTATGAAATTTTGTCAAACACTTCTGCAGCAATTTTTTGGACCAAAAGTTTAGGAGAGACCATTCTACAGAGAAACAAAACAAAACAACAAACTCGAATATGGATATAAACTCAAAGATAAGTTTTGGATGCAGACATGCAAACGAAGGATTTAAATGTCATCTGATATATTCTAGCTATGGGGGAAATGAGCTATCAAAAGTATTTACAGAAAAGCCTAAAATCCCCACATAGATAGTTCAGGGGGAAAGATAATAATATGAATTATTCAATAAAAAATGAACAGTAAAGTAAGAAAAGAACATTTCAACCAGTTCCAAAGAAAAAAAACAGTGGTAGCCTCTCATAAACGAACCATGAACAATTATCATGGGCAAAAGAAGATATTTCATTATGTAGTCAGAAGACTTTTTATAGAATCAATACCATACATAAAAATTGAGATAAACAGGAAAATTAGAGGCAAATGTTACATGGTGGTACAAAGCAGCAAGTTTAACGTAAAAGAATCTGTCACAAAAAAATTAAAAAAGGAAAAAAAAAGAGAGAGTCCATGTCATACATAGATTATCAACAGATCATAATGTCATGGGGGTGAGATGACAGGAAATAATATTTCCATATAAGAAATGTAGGATAGAGTAAAAGTTTGACAAGGCTACTACAATACACACAATACCAATATATTATTTTGATTTCAAACTAAGATGTTGCTCAGAGAAGCTGTAGATGCACCATCCCTAGAAACATTCAAGGTCAGGTTGGATGGGGCTCTGAGCAAGCTGATCTAGTTGAAGATGTCCCTGTTCAATGCAGGGGTGTTGGACTAGAAGATCTTTAAAGGTCCCTTCCAACACAAACCATTCCATGATTCTATGAGTCTTTGTACCTTCAGGATCCATGGCCAATGAGAACCCAACCACAATATGTATTCCCTCAATTACTTCTTTTTATAACGTAGTTTTTAGAATACCATGTTGGAAGGGACAACAAGGATCATCTAGCTTAACCTCTCAAGGTAGAAGTACATTTGTTTGGGATTTTTTTCTGTTCAGATGAGACATTTGCTAAACAAAAGCTGCAAGTGGAGGACTCCTAGGCAATGGAGAAAATTATTTTCTCTGGCTTAATTTTAATCAATCTCATCAATAATCTTACCTTATTAATCTTACTGTTACAAACCTTATCCTTCTGTGCCTACAAGGTACATTAAGTTTTTAATTTCCAGTGATGGAGTTATAACAAATTATTGTATAACCCATTTTCCATGAAGAAGCTGCTGTCTTCTGTTATAGAAAAGTCCCTTTCTAATATTTCAGCTTCACCTTGCAGTGAGACCGTTGCACTCACAAAGACTGCGAGATGATATCACAAGGGTCTATTTATGAATCTAGATTGCTGTATCAGGTCTTTGTCCACTTTTAGTTTACATTTTTATTCAAGAGAGAAAGAGGAGAGAATCCTAATAATTACCTGGTCAGTTTTCTATTTCCAGATTTCTATTTCTGAATCCTTCAGATGTCACCTGATCTGCATTAAACATTCTCTTTATTGATTTCAGAATTTCATCCAAAATTGGGAAAAGAACCTAATTCAGTGGAATTATCATTCAGAAAGACTGCTGAAGAAGTCTTAAGAAACATTGTATTAGCAGCCAAAGGGAAAGCTATGGTTGGCCTTCATTTCTTCACTTCCTCTCCCCTTTCACATGTAAAGAAATGCGTTCGTAGGACACGAAGAAACTGAGATCAAAAAGGTATTCCAGTAGTTCAGATAACCAGGACAGCTAAGGAAGAAGCATGCATTGAAAAATGGTGCAATATTCAAAGAGAAAAGGTTGACTTTACACTGTTTTTGAAATTTAAAATAACACTAAAAGTTTGGGAAACATAATTTCAAGAATGAAGGCATCCTAGAGACTGAATAATCAGGGAAGTATTCAGTACTGAATATTCCAAGTTGCAATTTGAAGTGGATATTTTTGTTTTTTGAATTTGCGTAGGTATTGGGTTTGTGTGGCAAGGTTTTGGTAATGGGGGGGTACAGGAGTGGCTTCTATGAGAAGTTGCTAGAAGCTTTCCTTGTGTCATATAGAGCTGATGCCAGCCTAATCCATGACAGACCCACTGCTGGTCACGGCCAAGCCAATCAGCGGTGGCGGTAGCATCTCTGTGATAACATAGCTAAGAAGGGGGGAAAAAAAAAACAAAGCTGCTGTGCAACAACAGCAGTGGAGAAAGATGAGTGAGAATATGTGAGAGAAACAACTCTGCAGACACTAAGCTCAGTGAAGAAGGAGGAACAGTGCTCCAGGCACCAGAGCAGATTCCCCTGCAGCCCACGGTGAAGACCATGGTGAGGCAGGCTGTCCCTCTGCAGCCCACGGAATTTAATGGTGGAGCAGATATCCACCTGGAGCCCATGGAGGACCCCACACCAGAGTAGGTGGATGTGCCCAATGGAGTCTGTGACCCCATGGTAAGCCTGTGCTGGAGCAAACTCCTGGCAGGACCTGTGGACCTGTGGAGAGAAGAGCCCCTGCTGGAGCAGGTTTGCTGGCAGGATTTTTGACCATGCTGGAATAGTCTTTTCCTGAAGGGCTGCACTCCATGGAGTGGACCCACACTGAAGCAGTTCATGAAGAACTGTAGCCCATGGGAAAGAATCACATTGGAGAAATTTGTGGAGGACTGTCTCCTCTGGGAGGGACCCCACACTGGAGCAGAGGAAGAGTGTGAAGAGGAAGGAACAGCAGAAACAATGTGTGATGAACTGGCCACAACCTCCATTTCCCATCCCCTTGCGCCACTGGGTAGGACGAGGTAGAAAATCTGGGAGCGAAGTTGAGTCAAGGAAGAAGAGAGTGGGGGGAGAAAGTGTTTATAAGATTTGGTTTTATTTCTTATTATCCTACTCTGATTTGATTGGTAATAAATTAATTTTTCCCAAAGTTGAATCTGCTTTATATGTGATGGTAATTGGTGAATGAGTTCTCCCTGTCCTTATCTTGACTCATAAACCTTTTGTCATATTTTCTCTCCTCTCCCCTGTCAACCTGAGGAGAGGAAGTGATAGGAGTGACTTTGGTAGGCACCTGGTGTCCAGCCAGGGAAAACTCACCACAGCGTATTGGAGCATGTGGAAGGCATGTTCAAGGCCAATAAAAACTAACTGAGCCACAGGAAAAAAAAAAGCTGCAAATAATTTGAAAATGTAGCTTGTTTATACTTGAACTGTATCATGCCAAAGATATGATGTTTAATTACTGGATAATTGAAAAAGAAACAGATTTCTGTATTTCCTTATCAATCTGGAGTAGTATATATAGTACTGAAATACTCTGGTCATTACATACTGAGATTTTAATCTGTGTTTGTTTTTCTTCTTCCCATGCCTCTTCCAGAATAATGGACGACTAGTTGTCTATGCTTCTAGGGCTATATCAGCCTCATTCAGCTATTGATGTTGCCTTAAACTTTGCAAGTACCTTACTCTCTTTGAGACTATAAGACTTAATGGTGGGGGATATTATCATCCTTGGTATCTCTCTTTCTCAAAATGTTTGACCTTGATAAGCCAGAGAGGGTTTATTATCCCTGATTGACAATATAGCTATCTTTGTGTTGAAAAGTAACATATTCCAGAATAGCCCCTGAAGACTAACAAACACTGTAATTTCGCACTAAAACCTAGGAGTTGTGCATTCTTTTTCACGCACAAGAATCAGAAGTTCATGGCGTTATTACTCCGCATATTAGAAAGGCATTAATTTTCACTTCTTATCCTGTAGTAACTCTCTAAAAGTATGTGGTAGTGTCCAGGTAGTATACTGCAGACCCTGAAGAACAAAGTAATGGAGGAAAAAAGTTGAATAAATAGCTAGTTAACACTTATCTGAAACACAGCAAGGAAAAATTGTATGCAGATTGGAGTGAAATTACCAGTAATGCATATGAGAAAGGGATGAAGATTATGCTAAGTGTTAAAAAGTCCAAATTTTTTACTGGTGTAGAGGTCATACAGATTAGTTAACATAGAGTTCTTATGGACTAATTAGTCACCAAGAGCAGCACACAGCACAGCAGGATAGATAGCTTGTTTTATGGGCAAGATGCAATCAATGCAATAGCATGTCTATGTGACTGCAGAACCAAAGGCAATGCAACACAAAAGGTAATTTCTTGATGTCTCTGTTTAAAAGACAGAGAGCGAGCGAGCAGGATTTTCTCTCTATTGTCCCTACTCCTCTCAGGGGGAGGAGTAAGAAAAGGGAATAGAGAGAGAACTAAAAAAAAAAAAAACTGCTTCGCACAAGGTAACAAGACTGTAACAAGTTTAATGAAAACAACAGGGGAAAGGAAAAGGGAATTAATAAGGGACAAAAGAATATTTAACTATATACAAAACCCGATCCTAGCAGTCCCGAGTGGAAATGTCCAAACAGTGCCTTGTGGCCGCTGCGACTGCTGTGACTCATCACCAGGGACCGCAGTGGCACCAGGGAGCAGATGGTGGCGGATGCTGCTGAGCAC
>NW_010181457.1:0-4395 GCF_000695765.1 Mesitornis unicolor
CCCTTTTTCCCCCCTGTCTGATGAGAAGTGCTGTTAGCATGCTTTCCGACGGTGTTTCTGATGATGTCTTACTGCCAGTGGCCCCAGCAATTCCTTCCCACTCTAGGACTATCCCTGGCTTTATCCTTGCTCTGGGGAACTGAATTTCATTTCAATGCTTTTTTAACAAACAGAAAGAAGTATACACATGCACAGTGGTGCAAAGGGGACATTTCTTGCGCAATTGAGAACATCATACCATAGAACTTACACTCAGTTTATCTTCATGCAGCGAGGAAAAATAATGGATAACCCATGATTTTGGAATGGCAGTTCTTTAATTTTTAATCTTCTCTGTTAGTATCTATGTTCTGCATCTTGGAGAGATGAACATAGTGAGAGAGATGAGTTTGCCCTGCAGTAGGCGGGAAGAATGTAATCTGAAATTTTTCGTATTGTGGCTGTGGAATCAACCACCTCTGGAAAGCCTTTTTTAAATAAACCATGAAACCTCTAAAATACCACTTTTCTGAAGTAAAGTAATTCTGATCATTTTGTAATGTTTTCTTAAATTATTGTAATGTTTCCTACGTGGGTCCTTGCTCAAGTGCCATCTGTGGTAGCACTGATGGGTCTTCATGGGATATACTTTATAGTCAGCAGTGCAGCAAACTGAACTGCTTTTAATCTTACTTGTTTTGAACAGATAGACATGTAAGACACCATTTCAAAACTGATTCTTCCAGTGTTTTAGCTTGTACATTTAGTGTATGCAAATACTGGGTTCAGCCAACCAGTCTGAAAGAAGCAGCCTAGATTTGGCTGTAGCCTCAGTGGAGTCTTTCAAGTAGTAAAATAATGTTGCTTGATTGAGATTTTTCTGATAGAGGGGGGGACTAGCTGTGTTGAACTCTGGTCTTTTAGCTTTTCAGTGTGTGTTAGATATTCTCTTGGTTACATTGCCTTTTGTCTGGAAATCAAAGGGCAAATCCTGTTGTTTTTAAGCTGCATGCAGAAATATAATCCCCCAGTTTTGGCTTGTCTCTATCTCTGGGATATCATAGCAGTATTTCTGTTCTGGACATACTTATTTCATATAGATATAACTTTTTTTTTAGTGTCCTGTTAAACATATCACACATGTTGCTGTTTACCAAATACAAATTGCATTCTATAGCAAGTAGTAACTAGAGAAAGAGCCTTGACTAATAAAGGAGGTTATATCTCCTCAGTTATTTTATTCCATGATAATTTTTGTCATGCTGAAGGAGAGAGAATGATGGAAGGGAAAAAAGTTTGCTGTATGAGACTTCTAGTATGCTGGTTTGTGGGAAGTGATTTGCATAATGATTTATCAGGAAGACAGAAAAACTAAAGAATATGTCACTATATTCACCCTCCAGTAGACATGCCGAGTTTATTGCTATTTAAAGGAGTCAGGGTCTTGATCTTTATAATCTAAACCAAAGCACCTTAAATGAACTTACATTTAAAAACAAACAGAAGCTCAGAAATGAAAGCTGTGATTCCCAGCTCATTGCCCCAGAATCACTAAAACTGTGAAATAAAAATTTTTCAGTAACATGTTTCTTTTTTTAACTCCTTTATATATCGGCATCATAGAGTGTATTGGGTTGGAAGGGAACTTTAAAGATCATCCAGTCCAACCCCCCTGCAGTGAGCAGGGACAATGTTACCAGATCAGGTTGCTCCAAGCCCCATCAAGCCTGACCTTGAATATCTCCAGGGATGGGTCCTCCACCCCCTCACTGGGCAACCTGTGCCAGTGTTTTACCACCCTCATAGCGAAGAACTTCTTCCTAATGTATGTCTGTGTGTTTGTGTGTACACATGCAAGTGCACACAAACTCATTTTGAGCAAGTACACAGATGTTGATATGCTTCTGTAGAAAGAGGGGAATAAATAAATAAATAATGAGGAAACAAATGTTTGGAGAAGAGGAGTGCAGTCAATTTACAACTGAATTGAATGCTTACATGATTTTACTAAATACTGATGATATTACTAGTCTCAAAATGAGAAAAATCTGTACTGAGGCAACCCCATGAAGTGCCTGTCATGTTTTGTAAAATTCAGGTTCACTGTCTTACTCTGTGTTTACTTCTATTACTTCAGCTTTGTGCCATACAAGCAGTAGCAACTTCTTTGAATTACACGTGTCTTACTAAAAATAACATTTGTTGTTGGTATCTTTATTTTTTTGTCTCTGGCTTTGTATTGGTCAGAAACATTTGCAATGTAGAGTTTAGGTGTGTGTTTGCAAAGAATTTGTTTTACTTTTGAAAGGAGGACTACAGATCTATTTAGAAGGCGAGTGATGCATTGCTTTCACACAACCCGTTGAACAGGGGTCATGCAGTGATGAATTATCAGAGATCTAGGTCACAGCAGAATGTACATGAAATTGTGTTTAGTGATGTTTAGCTGCCAAATCTTCTAGTCCATGATTTGCCCATGTAATTTGAAACTAGCTTGTTAATTATTTTTGCTGTATCAGTTGATAGAGAATGTTTAATTTGTAAGCCTTCCTACAATAAAGGAGGTGAAATGCAGCTATTGCAGCTATTGTGGTATGTGCTCATTGTTTCAGAATAGCAATGGTTTTAATTTTGAAGTACCTGCATATTTTGATGTACTTTCAGCGATTTCTAACCAGTGCTCTTTTTACAGTAATTATTTATCCTAAACTTTAAAAATCAGCATGGTTTTCCTGAATATGAGAGTGAAAATAACAATGCCCAGTGAATTGTCAGCATTTTAAAATGTCATGTCCTTCCATAAAAACCTAAACAAAAAACCAACAAAAACCTAAACCAAAAACAACAAAAACCTAAACAAAAAACCAACAAAAACCTCACCAAAAAAACCCACAAAAGAACCAACCAAAAAACCGAACAACAACAAAAAACAACCTCAAACCAACCATTAAAGCACAATAGATATGTCTTTTGAAGACTGTTAAGAGTTGAATGAAATGAATATGTGAGTTAATTGTATAATTCAAAATGTTCTAATTTGAATTTTGTGCAGTAGCCTTCTATTGATGCTTACAATGTTTTGTTTCTAGGTCAGCATGATGGACCTCTACCACGGCAGCATGCTGGATTGCTTCCTGAGTCTTTGATATGGGCATATATTGTGCAGCTGAGCTCAGCATTGCGGACCATTCATACAGCAGGACTGGCGTGCCGAGTTATGGATCCAACAAAGATTCTAGTAACGGGCAAAACAAGGTCACAAAAGCACTTGTGTTTGTGTTACTGTGATCTGTGTTCATGGTGGCTGCTGACAGTGCACTTGTTAGGAAGATAACAAAGCCTAACTAGAAAGTTCTACTAATTTTAACTGGCATGAAACAATGTGCTAAATCTTGTAACTTTTTAAAAAAGTCTTTGAACATATTTTGCAAATATTTATGCATCATCCTCAAAGTATTGTTAGATCGTCTGCTGACACTTCAGAAATGTGTTGATTTGTTTGTAAACTGAAGGCTCTCTGTGTTTTGTCAAATAGTAAAATTAGTATTTTTTGCTTCATAGTAATTTACTGAGTACTGATTTTTTTTTTGTCATATCAAAGCTTTCAATGAATGCTAGAGGTAAAATTGAGCCACAAAAAATTTAATGACACTTCCTTTTCTTGTTCCTAAAGGTTACGAGTAAATTGTGTCGGAATCTTTGATGTTTTGACATTTGACAACAGTCAAAATAATCCACTGGCATTAATGGCTCAGTTTCAGGTAAGACAAGAGTTCCATGGTTGGTGATTTGGTATGGGAAGTACTGAAAATCAGTGTGATACCCTTTGGAAGAGAAATATTTTAATTAAACTCTAGTCCAGTATATCTATTTCTAAATAACTGTATTTTTTCACTCCTGATTTGGTCTTGTTTCTGTCATGCATTATTCAAATTTGCTTGTAATTTAGAATTGTGAACACTCATTTGACTATCTTCTGCTTCTGAAATTTCAGCAAACTGACCAAACAGATTGAACTATTAGTACTTAACAAATTTAAGTCATAAATGGTTGGAAGTAATAATCTCTAAAGGAAGGAAAAGAAAAAACTTACATTTAGTGTTAGAGATTAAAATGGTTCAGTAACAGTTTTTGCTCTTTCTCTTGTTATTTTAACAAAAATGTTAGTTGTTACTCAACAAAAAAGTGTTGAATACCTGTTCACAGAGGAGTAAGAGGTCTTTTAAATGACTACATTTAGGCCTTCTCCTCACTCCTAAAAGGCTGTAGTGTATCTTTATTTTAGGCTCCTAGTTTTTCTGTGCTCTCCTGACGTTCTCTGAAGTGTGGACTCTGCATAATTCCTGAAATAAGAATCCCTTTAGACTTAACAAAAAGTGTTCCACAGTCATCTGGAGCATCACTGTGTACAGGAGT
>NW_010181457.1:4414-35213 GCF_000695765.1 Mesitornis unicolor
CTCAGGGTAAAGTACATTGCTTCAGCAGTCATCAAATACCTTGTCCGTACTGGGAGTGAAATACTACAGTAGGGAGTTGGATTTAATTTTTTTTCATTAATTGAGCTTATTCACTGTGAGAAAATTGCTCATTCAGAATCTTCCAGAAATAAATGAAGTGTTTGAACTTTGATCAGGCAGAAACTAGCTTATTGGAGACCACATCCTAGAACATAGCAAGTTTTTTTTTTTCTTTTTTAAGTGATAAAGAAATTTTCAGTGTACTTTGAGTAGCACATAAAGGATTTCCTCTGCCTCACCCCAGCTACATATCAGTGGGCTTTTGGTCATAATTTAGTGGAAAACAGCTGAGAGAAGATAGGAATATGTGCAAGTGAAGGATTCCATGCCTAAAAAATAGTGAGTTCTTTGGTTGGGTTTTTTTACATCTAAATAATTCTTTAATTTTCTTTTTTTAATGGCAGCTGGGAAATAGATCCTTCTGAGGTATTATGACATTTAAACTAATTTTAAAGCAAAACATTTAATGTACTTGGACATACAAATCTAAAAATACAGGTACATTAATCTGTCAAAAACATTTAACACCATAGCAGTCCAACACTTGGCAACTAACTTGCTTGGTAATGCCTGTTTTTGTTTAGGGGGGATGGTTTTGCTTTTTCTATACACTACTATTATCCAAATTGTTCAGGTATCACTGCTAAACCAGGAAAGAAGTATTCTTGAATACATAGTTTGGAAGATCTAAACTGGAGTTATAAAGTATTGTATATTGCCTTCTTTTTTGTCACTTCCTCTAGAAGAACTGGACTTTCACTGTCCATCTTTTTCCTTCAGAGATTCCGGACTGAGTTCATTCCTTGAAATTCAGGAATCATTTATCATCCTCTACCTTCATTTGCCCATGTCAGATAAAACTACAAAATAACAGCTGCTGCTTGTCCTTTTTCCTCTCAATCCATGACCCAGTTCCTGAATTCCTCTGGGACTCCTGTGACTGTTAAAAATGGAGGTTATCTCTTGGTTTACTGCCCAGCTAATATGCATTTCCTTGTTGCTGTGTTCAATGGAGGAAGGTATTTTTGTTAGCATTTGTCACTTTCTAGCTATTTCCCATTGCTAATACAGATAGGAAAGAGTTTGGCTAGAACAGCGAGGGGCTATGTAAAAGGAATGCAATTGTTCTTTACAATCTGTGTTAAACACATGAATTTATACGATAATTTAAGAGTTAAATAAAGGTGAGAGTAAGGGAAGCTAAAAATAAGTAAATGAAATATGAATGGCTGCTTGCATTAAAAATAAGGTGTTAAACCTGTATCAGTTCCAGCACATCACTTCCCACACTCCAGTCCTTAAGTCTTGTATCAGTCAGTTAAGAAATACAGGTGGGAAAACTGGTGATGTAGGAAACAGTAAAAAGGCTTGATTAATATTCTTGTATTTAGATTAAAATGAAGGTGAGTCCTCTCCATATGAAATGAAGAAGAAACATAAGTTTTATTGATTTTTTTTTTTTTTTAAACAAGGGCTATCAGGTTACATTTTCTCAAATATTTTTAATTTAGCAAACCAAAATAACTTTTACATATGCCTCCCTAAATTTAAAGACACTAGGTGAAGAGGCATCTGAGGTATGAATGCTGACTTTAAAAAAATAATCAAAAAAATCTAGAAACTTGGAGTGACTTCTAAGGGCAATTCCAGAACTTAAAAAGATAAGTGAATCCACAGAATTGTAGAGTGGATGAGCTGATATTGATCCAAACAAAGCAGTGAAACAGGATAATGAAAAATGGAAAATGGATCTTGTAAAAAATAAGATTTATTTGACTAGCTTAGATGTCTGACTAGTAAAGCCAAGTGCATAAAATGCTGAGGTATCTCCAGGGCATTTAACATAGTAGCACATACCTTTTTAATATTTTGTGTGTGTGTGTATGTATATGTATATGTGCACACATATATCCACACGTGCACACATATATCCACACACCTATCCACACGCGCACACATATATCCACACACCTATCCACACGCGCACACATATATCCACACATCCACACACACACACAGAAGGGAAGGGGTGCCTATTCAGTTAACTTTCAAATTGCTCACTGACATATTTGAAATTTGTTTGATAACACAGAGACATTAATGAAGGGAGCTGTTTCTGAGTTTATCTCCTAGGGGCTGTTTTTTCATCTAATGCTATCTAATATTTCTATCAATGAACTGGATGATGGTGATAAAATCTTTACTAGTAAAGTTTTCAGGAGATAAAAAGGTTGGTACAAGTTTCAGCTATGAATTGAGTTGCTAATTAAATGGTCATTAGTTGCATGCAAGGTATCACAGAATCACAGAATATTGGGAGTTGAAAGGGACCTCGGAAGATCATCCAGTCCAACCCGCCTGCCAGAGCAGGATCACCTAGACTAGGTCATACAGGAACACATCCAGGTTGGCCTTGAATGTCTCCAGAGAAGGAGACTCCACAACCTCTCTGGGCAGCCTGGTCCAGTGCTCTGTCACCCTCAAAGTAAAAAAGTTTTTCTTCATATTCACATGGAACCTCCTGTGCTCCAGCTTGCACCCATTGCCCCTTGTCCTGTCATTTGCTATCACTGAGGAGAGCCTGGCTCCTTCCTCCTGACACTCGCCCTTTACAAATTTATAAACATTAATGAGGTCACCCCTCAGTCTCCTCTTCTCCAAGCTAAAGAGACCCAGCTCCCTCAGCCACTCCTCATAAGGGAGATGCTCCACATTTTTGTGAAGGTACATTTTACTTAGTATGACTTAATAATCACTGTTGATAGTTACCATAGCAAAAGTCTTTTGGCAGGCCTGTGGCAAAAGGAACTGGCATGATCCACAGATACGTTCAAAGCACGATACAGAGTATAAACAGGGAAGTGATTGTACCTAATGTTGATCTGTACCTTGTACTAACAAGGCTACTACAGGAATACAGCATTTATTTCCCTGCTCCAAGGAGGTCTAGTAGATCTTGTGTGCCTGCTTTAACCTTTCTCTGCCTAGAAGCAGGAAGAGCTGAATCTGTTGATGTTTTCAGAGGGAAGGTTAGGGCTTAATAGGAATATGTGGTTTTCTTCCTTGCAGAAAAGATGGTGTACCCCAGCTTCTGGGAAGTTGTGTACCCTGTCTACATGGATAGAGTTGGTCAGTGAACGGTAGTTAGATCCCTTCTGAAATAAGAATCCGACTTGCATGAATCTTGATATCCATTCCCTTGTCTTACTGAACACAGGAAAAAAAATTCCCTGTCTTTGTGCACTTGTAAAACTTCAAACATTGGGCACTGTAATAACACTTTCTTGCAGGCTTTCAGCTGTCAGTGAGTAGTGAGGCATCTCCAGAGAGCAATTTAGCTTGCTCAAAATCTGAATTTTCTTGCAGAATTACAGATATCTTAAATGGATTGGGCTCTTTACTGAATCGCTTGAAGTTTAAGTTCCTAAAATTAGTGGGATGAATCCAAGCCACTTTTGCAACTAAAACAAGTTAAGCATTGACTGTAATTTGAAATGTGTCTGAAGCTGCGTTTGTGTGCTGTATCATCTCTGCCAGTTTTCTATTAGATGTAATTTGCAAAACAAACACACACTAAGGTTGTAAGTCACTCAAAAAACCATAAAGCCTGAATTAAGAATTTCCTGGCTGATGTTAATGTTATGACTTTCTCAACCATTTTTAAAATCTAATGTAATCTGTATTATGAAAACACCTAATTAAAGGAAGCCTGTGTTTTCATAGGGTCTTGCCTGAAGTTGTATATTTCTGGTGTCTCAGGGTTGTGTGATGACAGAATTTATATAGGATACATCGTTATGAATTACTAAATTTGGAAGGCATTAAGTGTAAAGTAGGGGGCTGCAGAAAGAAGATTGATTGTGGTTAATACAAATGCTTATTTCTTCCGGGTCTTTTAGAGAGAGGAAAAAAAAAAAAGCTATTATGCTAGGTGACATATGTCTCTGTACCAGCAAGGTTCCTCTGTTCAGTACTATAGCAGTGTACTCTCCTGCTCAAATTGACTGCTTGGTAGTAGTAGAAGCAAGTGGCTTCTCACCAAAATGGGGTTTGTTGCTCTGGTTTGTTTCTCTTTACCAAAGTACAAAGGAATGCCGATACCCAGGAATTCCTACTTCCTTAGGAAATTGAGTCTAGCGAATGCAAGTCCTATCTCCATCTCCATCGCTTTGTCCTTGTTTCTGCCTAATTTTCCACATCCTGTTTCTGTCTTTATTAGCTACAAGAGTACCATGCTTTTTAAGTTCTGCCTTGTTGTGTATCCATGTTTAAATTGTGCTGCTTAATCATACTTCATGTAGAAACAACAGGGATATTGAAAGACCTGGAAACATTTTCTTTGCTCTGTCCCTCAATACCTGGGAGATGTGGCCACAGGGAAAGCTCTACTCAGCTACTGCAACCAGAGGCAGCAAACGTGGTTACCCTTCTGTGTGGAAGAGCTAAGAGGGGCTGTGGCACCTTCATCATCACAGCAGATTTCTAAAGCTGCCAGATTCTCAATAGAACTTCTAATGTTGCAGTGCTGCTAAATTTTGGCGTTTCTTACATAATTGACAAAGTGTGTTCCTTGTATGACTGCGTTCTCTGCTAAATGGCATAGCCTTGCTCCAGACTATGGAGCTGATGTTCTTGATAATTAGTAGCTTTCACTTTTTTAATTTTGCAGAAATACCTTATTTTCTCAGAAAAAAAAAACCTCAGGAAAGTACTAAATTTGTATCTCTAGTTGAGTCATAAGTTCAGTCTGAAGCAGGCATCCAGCATGGATAGCTGCAAGTGTTTCAAGTTTGTCCAAGTTGTGTGCAGCAGAAAGTCTGTCCATGGAAAGAATCAGTCAGCTTTTGCTATTACTGTTATCATGTGCTGCTAAATTTGGCTCTTGCTTTTAGGGATGGGCTCTAAAATTTGGTATAGCTTTTAAAAATAATTTCTGGTGGCTGTCTATTAAAATTGTCAGAATTTTCTGTTGTGTCAAAGCAGCCCACATGCAATGTAAGACCAGTTCTACTTCTAAGGAAAGTGTTTAGTAATGCTAAGGATTTCTTTATAAAACGTGATGCTGCTCCATTTATCAGACATACAGGCCTGTTCCTGGCTAGTTATTTCACACAGTTCATATCTCTTCACACTGGCTGTTAGAGAGAAAAATCTTTGAGCTCTTTGTTAAAACAGAAACATCGTTTTCTGGAATCCAATGTGGAATTCACGCTAGATGGCCAGTGTGAAAAGATATGAGTCCAGCAAATGGTGTTTCTGTTTTAACAATTCATCCTTGATATGTACTTCTGCATCTCATGTTGAGAAGATTTGTTTTGTTTGCCACCAACTCCTTGACTCCTCAGGAGCGAGCATGTGGGTGGTTAGGAGAAACTCTTTGCAGAGCTTCTGCTCACTGCACAAGAGTTTTCTCTGGTACTATCCTTAAGCTAAAAATAGGTAAATTTTAAGCATTCAAAGGTAAATGTAGTACTTGGAAATTGCTAGGTATCAGGACAGAAAATCGGGACAGATTTTCCTCTGTATGTTTTAATTGCTGTAACTTGGACAGTTTTATTGAATTATGATTTGAATAGTGCTTATTTTAGTTTCTCAAATTCTTCTAAGGTTATTGAAGAACTGTCTCTTTTTAAATGCCATCTAGTGCTATAGGTTACTTGTCTATACTAAAAATCTTATCTATGCGTGTTTTACCTGTTAGCAAGCAGATCTGATCTCCCTGGGGAAAGTTGTGCTGGCTTTGGCATGCAATTCTTTATCAGGAATTCAGAGAGAGAATTTGCAGAAAGCAATGGAACTGGTGACAATCAACTATTCCTCTGACCTGAAGAATCTGATTTTGTGAGTTTACTTAAATCTTTTAAAGGAAATTACTATATTTTTAAGCATACAAATGAAAATGTCAAGTTATGTTATATCTGTAATCTTACTGGCATCTAAAAATTACTGTCATTGAGTGGTCTGCACAGTCAATGCATTGTTAAACATTGTAATTTAAAGTTTCTGTGTAATGTGTATTTTCATGATGTATCTAATAAAAATCAATGTACTTTCTTAACTAAGTGCAGTTAAAGCTCCCAATAAGAATAGGAGCTTAAGCAAAACAAGCATTTAAAGTTGTTTTCAATACTGGGCTTCACTGCCTATTATCTGCCATAGCAGTATGTTAGTCTTATCTTAGTTTCAGAAGGTATTTCTCAATAGGCACATTGCCTTTTTGACCAAAGGGTTGAGTGCCGTTTTTTTCTTGGCTGCATACTATTTTGTGTTGTTCTTTAGTACGTTAAGCCTTTCTTCTGCAGCCTAAGAAAAGTTTTCTACTTTTCCCTCTCATTTAAAAACCAGTTGCATTACAATCTGAATCTCTGAGTCTTCTCTCTTTTTGAATTTGTTCTTGATGTGTGAGTGGAGTGAATTACGCAGTTCCATGAAAGTACACTCCTATCTTGTATAAATGACTGGATGTATGCATTTAACACACATGTTTTCTCTGTTAGAATCTTTTTAAGAAATGCTGCAATTGTCAACTTTGTATGTTGAATAGACATCAGGGTCAAATAGTTATAAAATCATAATAGGATGATCTCTCCGGCATCTGCAGCATGCTTAAGTAATCTTTTTGGGGTGGGGATATTTTGGCAGGTATTTGCTGACTGACCAAAACAGGCTTCGCAGTGTAAATGATATCATGCCTATGATTGGTGCACGATTCTATACTCAGTTGGATGCTGCTCAAATGAGAAATGATGTTATAGAGGAAGACCTTGCAAAGGTAAATAATTCAGTAATTCCTACAGGAAGACCTATAGTCAGTATTCCTGCAGCAGTACCTTAAGAGGAAATGACTTCTACTTTCTTTTTTGTTTGTGGGTTTTTTGTTTTTTGTTTGTTTGTTTTGTTGTTGTTAGCGTAGCAACCTAAATAATCTAAATGCAGACTTGAACATGTCCTCAGCTTGGCTTTAACTGAAGTAACATCTTCATGTCCAACCAGCAGTCTTGGGCAAAAGATGTTTTTTATAGAATGGCTAAAAAGTAGTATTCCAAGTGGATAAGGTCATGTATGTCATCACACACTAGATCATGTAGTTTGTGCTAGAGGTTATGCAGCAACAAATGTTGCCTTTAAATTCGTGGATAGATTGGGATTCCAGTGTCGCTTATCTCATACATTTTCCTTTCCAAATGAATGCTAGATCATGGAGGTAAAGGCTGCCATCCTCAGTTTCCCTGCAGTGTGTACCTCTTGCTGTGTGGGTCTGGTTATTCTATCAAGTTTTATCAAGGTATCACGTGCTAGCTACAAAGGAAATATGTACTTCATCCCATGTTAGTGCATGTTTGTTCAACAGCAAAGGGTGTCTGCTCATCAAAAGCTACTGATCACAAGATTTTTCTAACAAGACTGAGATACAGAATGATTTTGTGATACTGAAGATGTGTGGGATATAGTATTAAGTTCTTTAAGGATTTAATAAAGTCCTGCGATTCCTTTCTATTACATACCCTCACTGGGAATTTTTTTTAAGAGGCAGTAGACCAATGGTTGCGATTCTGATGGACTGATTCTCTTAATTTCTCAACCATTTGCTTGTTGGATAACAGTTTTCACAGAATCACAGAATATTAGGAGTTGGAAGGGACCTCGAAAGATTATCCAGTCCAACCTCCCTGCCAGAGCAGGATCACCTAGACTAGGTCACACAGGAACCTCCTTAGTGAATAATACTGAAATCTATCAGAAGCAAAGAGCTGGAGAAGGGCAAGGCAGTATCTACTTTGGATGCAGAGTTCCAGACAACAGGTGCCTGCTCTTTTAAAGCCAACCACTGCTCCTGCTCTGAAGATCATTTCTTTTTGAGGTGGCCAATGTGCCTGCACAGATTTGGGCAGGTGGACCTTTTCCCATAACAAAGATGGACATCGTCCTGTAATCAGCATTAAGCAGTCCCATTTTTCCACTTCCTGCAAGGCAGTGGCATTCATGCAGATGTGGTTTTGACTCTCGTGTATTTGGCCACATACCAAAAAATTATTTGGAGGTTGTATAGGCCTCTGCTAGCTAGATATTCCCTGTCTGTCTCTAAGTGTAGCTACTGTTGTGGTACAAGCTATTCTGCTGGGTTTTTTTAGACTGGTAATAGAAGTCATGCAACCTATAGGTTATCTGAGGTCAAGCTATTATCACCTTGACCTACTTTATTTATCCAGCTGTGCACAGTAATCTACTTCAGACTGAATTAATTTGAAATCAATATGATCATGCATGAGATGAGACGCAGCTTAGCATGAATAATGTTGGAGAGCTGGGCCATTGGAGAATATGAATAATATCAGGAGAGAATCTTTTTCCTGCCAGCTTTGAGCAGTTTTTACTTAAAAGATTAATCCACAGTGCAATGTAAGCTAGGATGTAACTCTTTTTACTGTATCTTAAGAGACGAGGAAAAATGTATGAAATCAGTTTTTCAATTGCATGTATCCTGCGCATCTATAATTCTAATGTTCTGTCTGTGTATGAGCTCATTCTCATTGCTTTATCTCTATCATTGATGGACTCAGAATTCATACTGTTTTCAGGCTTGAATTCTAGCTTAAAAAAATCAGAATTATATTTAGAATCAATTGTAATCTGAATACTAGTCTGATGTTTTTGCTAAATATTTACTAATAATGGTATACAAAGCATTTCTGAAAAACAGATTTGGTAGATGATGTCCCTTCTCATCTTTACCTGAAATAAGGTATTATACTATACACTTTTACAGTCCTTGATAACTGTGTGAATATATATAAATGTATTCTTGTATGACTTGCTATATTTTAGCATACCTGCAAGTATTGGCTGGCAAGAAACTAGACTATTTCCACAAAGAAATAGACTGCCTGATTCAGTTCCTGCTGGGCTAGCAAGGTGGTGTTAGTTGTTAAATCTCCACATTCTAATTTTAATATGAAGTGCTACAGTGAGCATTGGGCTACTGATACACAATATAATGCATTTGATCTCTTTCTGAAAAAAAATTATATCCTCTTAGAATAAATAAATCATTGTACTCAATAGTGCTTCATTGGTATTAATATATATTTTTTTGAAAACAAATGTCTTAATTTTATGTTCCAGAAACTTTAATAATCTGTTTCTTGTTTTCTAGGAGGTGCAAAATGGAAGGTTGTTTAGACTTCTAGCAAAATTGGGAACAATCAATGAGAGGCCAGAGTAAGAAACACTTATTTTCCTGGTGTAGAATATCTAAAACACAGTTTGCAATGCAGGGTTTCTTGTCTCTTGAAGATAGCTCTTGCTTTCTTCCATCACTCTTCTGTGGGTCTTTGGTAGGCTTTAGGTTCAGGTACTTCAGCTGAGAAACTTTGAATATGGGGAGATTGTAATTTAATTGCAAGTTACAATGGGTAGTTTAGCAGAGCAGTAAGATTACTCAGTTTAGATTGAAGAGTCATGTATATGTATGGGGTTTGATTTTTTTAAAAACTTTCTAAGCTTTAATATGAGCCCTTGTTTTACACCAGGTTTCAGAAGGACCCAACGTGGTCAGAAACTGGAGACAGGTATTTACTAAAGCTCTTTCGAGATCACCTTTTCCATCAGGTGACAGAAGCGGGTACTCCTTGGATTGACCTCAGTCACATTATCTCATGTCTTAACAAGGTACACTGTACTTGGGTTAGCTTTTAAAAATTTGTTTGGGTTAACTTTCTTTAAAATAACATTCCACTTCAAAGCAAGTTGTCACTGGCAGGTTAATTCTGTTGATTTAACTAATGGTTATTTCGCCCCTGTTTTGGATGCAAACAATGTATTTACTAAGTTAATATTCAAACATTTATGGATATTTTAAATAAACTTAGCACATTCACATTAAAACTCTGAATTCGATAATATAGCATGAGATACAGTATTAACTTTTCATCCTAGAATGCATTGAATACTGTGGATAAGCAATGCTGGTCCCTTTATGCTACTCTGGTCTTTCAATACAGCATAAAGGATCCATAAAACCCCTTTAACTGGGGGAGGCTTCTGCTGATTTAGTTATCACCAAGAGGGGTCATTGGGCAAGAAGATCCATTCCTAAACTCTTGCTGACCAGAGTAGGAGGAGGCAGGAGGGCATATCAGGAGGGACACTGCAATAGAAACTTGTGCAAAATCCTTACCATCTAGGACAGTGCTGGAAAACTTCTGTGACTTACAATGTTAAGTCCACTTCCGATAACCTCCCTAGTCTCTCCAGCCCTTCATTTTCCAAGGTTGTTATCAAAGATATTTGCAGTTTTCTGAGAGCTGTGCCACTAGCAAAATTTTAGCTGAGCACTCTCATGATTAATAGCAGATGTGTGAGAGACCACAAGATCTTCAGTAGTTGTAGAACTTGTCTTGCTCCGTAAATTAAAAAACTATGCAAGCTAATAATTTTTTTCTATTTGTAGTTAAACTTTCAACTTATTTTACATTGTTTTGCCACATTTCAGTAGTTCATAGGAGAGTAAGATGCTATTTCTTCCTTTTTTTTTCTTTTTTTTTTTTTCTGGTAGTTGCTTGGTCATTCCATTCTCTTTGTAGAGAATGGTGATGCAGACACTGACAATATACAGTTTCTGTAGCTACTGTTTTCTTTTCTAGTATTATGATAGCCAACTGTCCCAGAAAAAAATAGATATATTCAGAGTTCTTTGACATGCAACAACTGACTTAGCTACTGTTAAATCTTTTTCTAAATTGTCAGAGCTTTTAGACCACTACTGTGCATTTCTTTAACCTCCTTTTTATCTTTCTGGTTGGTGTCTGTAATCACTTTAAAAAGGGCATTAAAGGGATTGAGGCTAAATCAAAAAGAAAGCATGTTGATATTCGAATAGGCAGTGAAATGCCATCATGATTTGAAAGCAGTGACCTGTACAATACTGTAGCAAGAGGGAACAGTCCTGAATTCGTAGGTCAGGTAAGAGACGGTGTCAAAGAATGCTTTGTTCTATAAACGTCCATGGCTTACCTTTTTAAACAGAAGCTCTTCTCTTCTGTGGTTGTGGGCTCAGCACACACACACACAAAAAAAAGTAAGGCTTACAGAAATCTACTTTGGAAATACACTCTAAAAAACACTTCTGAAGCTGTAGTGTGCACTAGTAGAAGTGGTTATTTGGGGTTTCCTGCAATACTCCAAAAGCATTCCTTTTGAATGCAAATTATTAAAAAAAAAGAAGTATCTTTTTTTCAGTGGGGCATTTTGGGAACCTTTTCAGCTGCAATATTGATTTATGCGTCCACAGAAGGAGAGAAAGCAAGCCATAAGTATGGATGTTTCTGGTTAGCTGTGTGGCTTTCTTAATACAGAACTTTCATATCCTAAATTCATTATGGTAATTCACAGATTTCTTGAGTGATGCTAATGGGACCAGTAGACAATATTTCAGAAAGATGTGATAAAATTTTGTAATGGATGTTGGAAGAGACTGGCGTTTTTATCCTAACTCTATTTATGAATTAAAAATGAATTGGCTTGCTTTTGTTCTCCTGAAACTATCCACAAAGCAGGAACTTTAAGTTTGAGAGGTTCCAGCTTTTAAGATTTTGTTCAGAACATTATTTTAGAAGATAAATGCAGGAAATCTCTTAACTTGCTATGTTGCTCTAGAGAGCAGCTAGTGGAATATCTCGGTGACAAATCTAATTGTTCTGCTATTCAGTACAACGTTATAATACATTTCTTTAATCCTGCTGGGGTTGTATTTCCAAAGATTGTCTCAATAGTATCATATTCCACTTGTCTCTGCCCCACCTTCTGTGTTGGAACAAGAAAGTTTGTAGTATCAAGGATTTGGAAATATCAGTATATTAACTAAAACAGAGCTACAAAACTTTGACATTATTAGACAGTCTGACAGTTCTCCATTGATGAACATTTCTTGCAAAGTGAGAGCATAAGATACAGTGTTGGAAGGGACTTCAGCATGTAAAGTAGGATATTCCTCTGTTCCAAATTAGGATTTAGTGGTACATCTCTAAAGTACATAGTGTGACACATAATTTTTTAATATTGAATTTGAAGTCAGAACAAAACGTGAAAACAAATGTGGAACAGACTTTAATGTTTAACCCCAAAATATATATTTGTTTATGGGTTACAACTAGATTGTGGTTTGGTTTTTTTGATTAAGGGAAGAAACGTGACATACAGCTTAGGAACTAGTTTGCTTCCAGTACTGCCAAAAATGTGAGGTTGGGGTTTCTACTGGTTTTCAAACTGCCTGGGGCTGGTTCATCCATTGTTTAGTTTTACAGTGGGCAAAAAGTAATTTACCTACTCTGTGTTGGAGGCTTGTGGATCTTATGTGCAAATGTAATGTGAACCATGGTTTTGTTCATAAGGAGCTATATGGAAATTATGCAAGGCTTTCTACACAGGGGAGGATAGCACTGCAGGATTACTAGCTGTGTGGAAAGGGAAGAAAACAATGGTAACCTAGTCCAAAGGTCTGGAATGTCCCTCAGGTTAAGACCAAAATGTCTCGATTTTTTGGCAAGTACATTGTTGTGGTGCATTCAGATCCTTCCTTTCTGTGGTGTTAGCAGATTTGAACTGCACCACAACAATGCACTTGCCAAGAAATTGATTGCTTTTGTTATTGGGGAAATGTTTTGCCATTTCTTTCACACTTCTTTTATTTTATCTTTTGCATTCTTGTTACAGTTAGATGCTGGTGTGCCAGAAAAAATAAGCCTCATTTCCAGAGATGAGAAGAGTGTACTTGTGGTAACTTACAGCGATTTAAAACGCTGCTTTGAAAATACTTTTCAAGAACTGATTGCAGCCGCAAATGGTCAGTTGTAGTATTTGCTGAAAGCATGCAGGACATTGCTGAGGAACTTAACCGATAGCAAATTGCACTACAGCTGAATTGTTGTTGTCATCTCATTTCACATTTGGGAAACAAACAGGAGATGAGCAAAGCTGCTTGCACTTCAGTCAGGTACACTGTTACTTGAAGGGAAGAATGTTTCACTTATCCTAGAGCTAAGGCTGCCATTGGAGGCTTTATCTGTGAAGAATTTATTTTAGATTAAGGAACACATCAGGTGCATGATGTTCCTGCTTTTATTTTTTCCACTTGTATATGCACTAATTTTAATTTTTTTAAGACTTTTCTGATCTCTGAAGTTTTGCCACATTGTATACTTAAGGGAAACTCTTTGCAAGGACATTTCTGGGATACATTTTTGTCACTGAGGATATAGCAAAATTTATTCATTTTTTATATTATTTGCACCCAGAATAGCATAAAGGACCAGGTAAATAATTTAATAAAATTTGTTCTGTTAATGACCATTTAGTTCGTAACCTCTGTAAAAGTGTGTTGTATGCAAGCTCTGTATGCCACCCACTGTTAGCTCAAAGAAACGTGAGAAGATGAAACTTTTTATACCAGTCAAGCGAAGTATCGGTGAATTGACAAAAAAGGAAAGAAAGTCCCCCATCTTTTGATTTAAACTTTGTCTAAGTGAAGTGATGAAAATAGCAACATGGGAAACATCTATAATTTAAGGAGCATATCAAACTTGCTCTAAACACAACCAGCGCCTTTTAAAAACTGTTTGTACGTTTTCCTGCTAGTCAGAAGCATTTACATTTATGCAATTTTTTTAATAGATTTTTTTTTTTAAAGAAATTGTTTAAATGCCTGAAGTTTCAGGAGTATATTACTTTAGGTTATTTACCGTATAATTTTTGTATAAAGTTCTGTTCTTTGAACCACAGCTTTATTATGGTACGCTACACTGGATACAGATACAAAGACACTGTTAAAAGAAGATTAACTAAACACAGCAGTTGTCTGGCATCAAGAGCTTTTCAAGTTTTACAGCCCGAATCTGGAGGAATAATGATCTGCTGTGCCTTTGCAGTCACTGCTTAGCCCAAAGTAATATTACTTTTGATAATACTCAACACATGAATATTCCTGAAGTAATTCAGGAACAGGCTGCCCAGAGAGGTTGTGGAGTCTCCTTCTCTGGAGACATTCAAAACTCGCCTGGACGCCTTCCTGTGTAACCTCATCTAGGTGTTCCTGCTCCGGCAGGGGGATTGGACTAGATGATCTTTTGAGGTCCCTTCCAATCCCTAACGTTCTGTGATTCTGTAATTCAGTCTCTAAAGTCTGGAATTTTCCTCCTCAATTACCTTTCTAATATTTGGACATGCAGTTGTCTCCAAACTTGGGTATTCATGGGATTTTTAGTTAAACACCTACACTTTGATACTGAAGACTGCCAAATATGTAGGAATTTCCTTTCTTAAAGCAGTAGTGAAGACTGTATCTATCCTTTCCCAGCACTGAATGTTTTAATAGCACTGGGTGCTCACCATGAAGAAAATGTGGAAACTCAAAAGGTCAGGACAGACTCTAAGCACTTGCAACTGATGTTACTGACATCAATTTTAATCTCAATATTTGTAGTTTTCAGAGAAGTTTTTAATATTTCTCTGTCCACTTTTATAAGCTTTAAAATGATTCTCCGCCTTGAGACTTGCATCAAGAAAAAAGCAACTCTCTTCACATCGAAAGCTTTGAAGACTGGGGACGTGCTTTACACATTTTAGAAAATGTGGTTGAATCCACATTAGGTAGCATCAGTTGTTGAGTTTAAAAATCGATTATTGTTGCATTTGATCAAATGAATTTTAAAAAGAACATAATGTTTAATATTCAAACGATACCAGTTGCCAGAATGTTCTTTTTAATATAAAAGGAACAGGAACTTTGAAAAGTGAACATGCAAAACAGTCTTTTATCATTAGCTCATGTATTTGAGGAAGAGCAGCTGTCTTTTATATGTTTTTTGACAAATCATATTGTAATTCTTTTGTACAAAACAGAAGTACTTGTATTCTAGAAGAAATATGAAATGCTTAATTTATAAGCGGGCTGAGGTTTTTTCCAGTATTGTTTTCTTTGAAAATGAAAGGGGATCATCTGTTCAGTTGTGGGGTTTGGGAACCTTTGAAAATTTAATTTGTGGACCAATATTTTGTGAAAGTGTAAGGCAGGGGTAAAATAGGGCTTGAATTCTCATCCTTTTTAGACCAGCAAACCACCCTCTGCAAGACATGTCTAAATTGCAAACCTGTGTGTATTTGCATAATGTCAGTTTGCTTCAGCCCCTAGTAACCTCAGGACTTGGTTTAAAAATAAAAAGGTAGACAGCTAATAAGTTTTCATACATAATGTCAGCCAGAAAATATTTGGTGTCAGGTAATACATAAAATTAAAAAAAAAAAGTTGAGCTTTGTTTTCTATTTATTTCATTTGGTCCATATTTGGGAATTATTTGAACAGTCTGAAGTTCAGCTTGGGTGTTTTTTGGGGGAGAGCCCTTCTACCCCATTTTAATTCCATTTAGAAGGTTGTCCTAAAGTTGTAGTTTGATCCATTCATAGGAAGAATTGTGTATCTGTATTTAAAAAGAGCCACCAGGATGTGCCCTCCCAGATGGGAAACTTAATTCTGACCTTCCTATTTTTCACAGCTAAAAGCACAGAAGGGACAACCTTTGAAATCAGATGATGTTGGTCATTTTAATTTTTGTACCTGTTTTAAATTCTGTTGCTGTATTTACTATATTGTAAATATTTTGTTGAGGGTACCTATGTATTTTTGATTTGCCCTTGTTTCAGTAATTCAGGTGTCAACTGCTTCCCCTAAAAAGCACCAGTATGTTAAGTTCTAATGTCATGATCCCAATATGTGTTATTCATCTTTAATCCCGTTTTCATTCTTCATGTGTACAGCAGTATTTTTAATAAAGAATACCAGAAATAACGTGGCCTTATTTTGACAATTGAAGTTCTGAAGTTGGATATGGGACTTTTGCAATTGTATTTCATTCTATCCTTTTTCTTTTGTATTCACTCTGTCTGCAGTGCAGAGATCAATCAATCACGAGTCACGAAGTGCATTTAATGCATGCCACTGTTAATATATCCTAAAACTTACAGAAGAAAAGAAAGTGCTAACTTCTGTCACAGTGGGTTCAGAACAGTCCTTTCGTCTGTACCACATTTTCTAGCTGCAGAACTAACCGTGTGTTGGGGCAGTTGGATGGCTGTTCATCAGTGGGCTGCTTTTTCTCCCCCCACCATGAAACCTTGCCTCTCCCAGAGGCAGAGTTGAATTTTTTGCCTCTAGACAGCAGTAAGCACTTTGATAGGCTGAAACTAGGGATTGTCAATCACTCAGGGAGCACTGCAATTGTCTGTATCTGCTTTGCTGTGTGAGAAGTGTGCCTGCCATGCAATTACTCCATGTTCTCCTTTGCTTACAAAACGGGCCCCTGGGTGGCTTGTGTGCCAGATGTGCTTGCTGCCCAATGCTGAATCACCTGCTACAGTAGTCTCTGACACTGGATTAACTCATTTGGCAGAACTTTGCAGGTTCTTTCAAAAGCAAACTTTATTATATGAATTCAGCAGTCAAATACATTCTATGAAGACAGAAAATGCAAGACAAAAAGAGTTATTCACATCTGAAGAAACTTAGGGGGTTCATATAAAAGTAATCTTTGTCCAGTTTTCTTAAATATTTATGCACAAAAAGCATATTTATATATTTACAAGTGTGCAAACATTTTCTTTGAGATGCATCATCCCATAGCTATTTTTTGCTCAACTGCAGTTAAGAAACAGTTCTTAAACTTTCCTTTTGTCTTGATCAAGAACAAATACACTTTACCAGCAAAAGACAGTGCAGTAGATAACTTAAAAATTATGATCTCTTGGCCGGGAAGATCTAGAATTGATACTTAGCTCAGAAGTAGTAGTACACATTTCTTTTACTTGAATATCCAAGAACATCTTTCTTTGTAAATAAACAAAAGGTCATTTGCCTTCAAGTTCATTAGTGTGTTAAATTCACAGTTCCAAAGCTGAGGAACTTTTAGTTAAAATATGCTTATGTTGGACCATGAGAAGCTGAGATTGGGCAGTAGTTATTGATTTGAAAGATGTCAGCACTACTCTGTTAAATGGCCAACTCTTACTTTTATATTGCATTCAAGGACAAAAGGGGATGGTACATCCTTATGTTTTCCAAAGAAAGAACATTTATGCCTTTTCTGAGATGCTATACAAGAGTCTATTGCAGATGAATGATGCATTTTTATTCCTGTACATATGTCCTGTAACTAACCTGGAAATTTAACTGGCTTCATAGAAAAGCTGCCCTAATTTTCCAAGAAGATTGTCTTCTCGTTTGTAACTCTTCAAACTGTCTAGTAATCAGTTCATTTAAAGTATATGCAGTTTAGTAGTCATTCCATCTTTTCAGATAGATTCCTATAAATAAAATATAATCAGTGCAGTGTTAAAAGGTCCATGAGGTTTCATGGCCAGATCTTGGCTTTAACATATCTAGCTTGTGGTTTGGTTCCAGTGCATGTGTGTTGGCATACTGACAAAGTGCAAAAATTCAAGAATATTTACTTGATTTCAGCAGCCTTGTCCCAGCTGAATTGATCTGTAGTCCCTGTTGTTGCAGCCCTGGCTCTGATCTTAGTTCTCCTCTATTGCTTGCCAATTGTGTTTTGCAACGTCTGAAATTCTTGCTTTGTGAGACTCCTTGCTGCATTTGCCATCCAAAGCAGTAAGAGCTGTATAATGCCCCCATCCCCAGGTAGCTAATTCAGAGCATAGCCTTCCCTCAAGTTTCTCAAAGTAGAATTTTTACTAAAAACCAGAGAGCGTGGTCTGTTTCTTTATTCTCTCTTCTTAGAGAGTCCTTTATTTTCCAGCACTGCACAGGCCCCAGCAATAGGCTGCAGGTTAACTTGGTGCCTGACAAGGGAGCTCCTGAGGGCTCCCAGCTGCTCCTCCCAACTGTGACACTGGTGCTGCACCTGGGGCTGAGCAGAGCTTGGGTGACCAGAGCATGAAACACCATCCTGCTGCCAGGGACCAAACAGCAAACTGGTTTTCTCTGTGATGATGTCTGTTTCAGAAGCACTGGGCAATTTTAGTGGCAGCTGTTCATGTTCAGCATTGGGAAAGTTAAGGCCTAAGCATTAGTATTTTGCTATATTTTGTATGCGCTTGTTGCAGTCTGTAGAAAAGCAGATCACTGAGATTAAGCCAGTGATATATTTTTAAATTTTAAGGTAATTAAAATTATTTGGGTCAAAGTTTTTAAACTGACAGTGTTTCAGAAGAACCTTTTTGGATAAATGCATATTTAAATCTTGGCCTAGAAGTACTTAAACAGGTGGCTGAGAATAAAGGACCACAGAGTTGTAGTCAGGAGGGGGAGAACGGCACACTTTCATTTTATCCAGCACAGCATTGCCATACGTATATCTGCGCTTGGAGTCACTGAGCTGGTCACAGCTGAAACTGCAGAAGCTTCTTGGCTTGGTTATCCCAGAAAGCACCGACTCCTTGCTCCTGCTGGTACCTTTCACGCTGTAACAGAACAGCATCACTGTTAGCATATTTAACATGGGTGTTTGTTTTAATGACTCAAGCAAAGCCTCATCACAAGAAGCAGCTTTGTTTATTCTCAGATGATGGGAATGGCAGTGATGCAGATGGGATTGCTCAATGGGAGAGTGGGACTGAAAGGGCTCTCCTGTGTCCCCCTCAAAAGAGATGCTGTGACTGAACATCTCTGTTTAAAGTGCTCATGTTCATTTTAAGTATTAAGGTTCTTGGTGCTTACAGGGAATATTTGATCATGCAGCCTAAGCTCTATTGCTCATATGTGGCATATGAAACTTCATTGCAGGGCAAAGCAATGTGAAGTGTATGGCATCTGTGCTGCTGCTGGGCTGTGGATCCCCGTGGGGTCCCCACACTAAAATGTTCTTCCTAAGAGAACTGGGGGGTTTGTTTTGAGCAGGAGGAGTGAAATAACAAAAGATCTTGATCTTTGGGGCAAAAGCAGAAAGTTACTAGTGTAGATTTTCCCAAAGCCTAATGCTGGGATGAATTTTTAACATAAATGACTGATGTTTGTGAGGAAGGGCACATGGTCTGTGTATCTCCTCTCTTAGGCTTCTCTCAGCAGCAGAAATGAACTGCTGGTTTGAATTAGAGTTTCCCTGTCCTACAAAGGGCCAGTTATCCTGTAGGCTACCTTTTATAAGATGCCCTTTTCAAGAGGGGTTTAATGTCTTCTCAGCTGAACCTCTTTTTAAGACTCTGTTTGCCTCACAGCACTTTCTCACCCATTTTCAGAGAGTGCAGTGCTTAAAAGGGCTCTTTCAATAATGAAGAAAGTTAAGGCAAAGAGAATTTTCACACCATTGAATTTGGAAACCAAAGATTTATCTGTAGACAAAGGATAAGTCAGAGCATTTTCCATCACTGATCACATGTGAAATCCTAATGTAAACATATGTTGGACTGCAATGCCTAAAATTAGATTCCTTCCCCTGTATTTTTGTAAGTTCATGGACACTCCGCCCCTCTCGGTTTATAAGGTCAGGAACATTGGCAGTCCTAGTCTTGAATTCCAGAGAAGACAATCAGAACATCTGTTGAGGCTTTTGGAGCCCACGGGTTTGCTTTTCATTTTTATTTGCACTGTTAGGTCTTTAAGTGAAGCACAGAACTGGTAGCACAGGGCCTTTCCTGATAAGAAGGAACAACTTCTCTTAGATTTCACAGCTTCTTGAATCTTTAACTCACAAGCTTGTGTGCTTTTCAAGGAGTGTGGTCTCTGTCTTCTGTCCTACTGTAGGAAAGCGGAGGGTCCTCCCAAGAAGACCACTCCATTACTTTGTAGTTGAATGGAGTTCATGAGGAGGAGCCCTCCTGATGATGATTGCAGATGCATCCCATATTTTTATATTACATCTGTTGGCAGATGGACAAGTAATTGCCTTGAGATAAATTCCATAGCTATGTGACAAGGTTAGTCACAGACCCATGGACTTTTTGCAGTGGATTTAAAGACAAACACTTCTGTGATTTATAATTTGTAATTGTGAGTCTTGGGGAGCAGTGGGCTGGCAAAAGTGAAGTGTGCCTGCAAAGTTATGAGCCTCAAAGTCATCGTGCTTTGGTCCTTTCATTCATCATCAGGCTTTTGCATCCTGAGAGCTGGACTTGGCTTCTTCTTCAATTAATAAACTTTTATACCAGTAGAGCTGAAACCGTTAATTTTACTTGGAGTGCACTGTTGTTACCTGAGCATGCACTCCACATAGAGCTTTGAGGGAGTCCACAGGGTTCTGGCATCCATAGTCAGGCTTCATTTTGAGACTGAGTCAGCATAGGCTTTCCTAGCTGTGGATTACCTCCTTTCCACTCTAGGAATGTAAATTAGAAACTGTCTAGTTGGGTTTTAATTGGGATAATTTGTTGGAGGAAACGGCTGCAGCTTTCCTGACAGATTCAAGAACCGAGTGAGGTTAGAGGCTGGCTGCAGCTCTCAAGAGATCCTTGTTCCAGCTTCCAAGTAGTGGAGTTCTTGGCTATTTTTCTGGCATAGCAATTTGCTTTGACTCAGAGGTTTGCTCCAGCCCAAAGATTTTGGCTTACTTGCAGTGGGCTTTTCCACGAATACTGAAAAGCTAGAAGAGAGTTGCAGTTTGGATCCTTTCTACTTGCAATGGAGAAAAGTTCAGAAGGTTGTTCTTTCTATGCCCCTAAACCTTTCCATTGGGATCTTGTTACCTGAGGCCTTACATTAGGAAAGACTTTTCTCTCTTTATGCTGTTCACAGTATCACTTATTTTCATCTCGATGACAACAGTAAGTCCAAGACATGTAGCACCACCTTGGCCTGAGGGGCTCCCCAGGATTCAGGCTGATGTTTGTTTCCTATAGTGAAACAAAGGCTGAGCTTTGCATGTTGGTGCCTTTCCCTCCACAGCTGTGGAAACCCAAGGGGGAGGGACTTGCCTGGGTCAGTGGGGTACCCCTGCACTGTCAGGTAAGCTTCTCCCCTGCTCTCCTTTCCCCAGGGTCAAGGCTCTTGGGTTGATCAAGCCAAGTGAACACCAGTGCATGCACTGGCTTTCTTCTGGACTCAATGATTAGTTACCTCTGAAACAAACCCCAAGTGCACTTCTGCAGACTGGCAGGATGCACTGGCTTTGACTCCTTCCACCCTATGCAGTCCTTCAGCATGGTCATGGCAGATGTAGCCCCACAAAGTGTGAAGCTCCTAATACCATGCTCCAGGGCACGCACGCACCCTTGTGCTGGTCTGAAAGCATCACCCCACCTGGCTGGGTTGCTTGTGATTTCAGATGCTTAGAACTGAGAAAAAAAACCACATTTGAGGCCAATCATTCTGCCCTGGACAGCAGGGAAATGGGGCCACCCAGGGAAAGGCAGGCCAGCCTGCAGGCAAGCAGGAAGCAGCAGGGGCATGGCCCCACAGCACCCTCAGCCTCAGCTCAGGACCCACCCACTGGTGTGAGTGCGTTTGTCTGCATCTGTGTCCTAAACTGCAGCGCTGAGGTTTACAACATGCTCTGGTAAGTGCTCTGGGAGCAGTCCGGTGTTACAGTGAAGGTAACTGTCAGCTGCTGCTGAAAGCGAGGTGACCCCTTCCTCATCCTGGCACTGGCACCAGCTGCCCTACGGTGAGCTGCTACTGCTTTCTCAGAACCTATTTTGGGGCCGTTCTTCTGATAAACCAATGACCTGAACCAACTCACTGCAAGGCAAACCAAGCAGAAATACCAGCACAAAAGATGGGGCAGGACCACAGAGCAGGTTGCTTGAGATGCAAGGGAAGAAGCAGGACTACGCATCTGGTTAGATCAGCTTACACATGTCAAGCCCCTCTAGACTCTACATTTCTGGTACTGCTTTCAGGGGTATTTATTTACTACTCCAATTCAGCCCAAGTAAAGGATGCTTAGCTAAGAAGCGACCTCTTTTAGGAATGTGTGCAGACTAAAGGTCACTGCATGCATTCACATACATGAGTGCTTTTTGGCAAAACACTATAGTACCACTTGTTTAGCTTGCAGGCCAGATGACCTTGTATGTTCTCAGCCAACTGCTCTGTTTCCCTGAGGATTTACGTTCTAGCAGCCACTGTTGAATTCAATTTTTTTCCCATTCAGGCATTCCTTTTCCTTCTGCAGCTGAGAATGCTCCTTAAAGCAGTTCCAGAGAGATGCTTGGGGCACACTCCATGTATTCTGTGCCATGCAAAGAAAAAGGCATTTCATACTTTTCATGTGGGGAGGTTGCCATCTTATCTCTGTAGCTGACAGCAGCCTTTAGAGATGTCACATTTACACTAAGAAAAAAAAATGGGTTAAACCACTTCTAGGAAACATTGCATCCTTTGGAGCATCCACACACATTCCAAGCTCTGCAATACCTGGCTCCTCAAAAGAGAGTATAGAAAGCTGCCTCAAACTACCATAATATTTCTTACAAGTCTATTTTCTGAAAGGTAAAGGCAGGAGAAGGGGTTTTGCAGCACTTGTTTGGAGTGGTTTGCAGCACCCTGGCTTTGCCATGCATGAGCAGTGCTCCATTGCAGACTCCTGCCAGGAGCACATTTACCCTGCACACTGTGCGTTTTGGCCGTGTGAGTGTGCACGCTCTCATAGATGTATGTCTGTGCATTTAACCAATACCCTCTTAGTCACTGGGATTTTTCTTGCAGTGAGTCCTCTCTGCCTTAACGGCACGTTTCAGGCAGCTCCAATTGTTCACAGAGACAATACTACACCTCCCAGCCTGCCCAGCTGCAAGCTGCTGACAAGTTCGACACAAGCAGGATGGCAGGATGGCCGGATGGCCTTGACCTCCTGCCAGTATAAGATGAACGATGGGCTGGGGCTGGGCAGTTCCCGGGCTGGCCAAGAGCAGCGAGCCACAGCCAGCCACAGACACTGCCAGCTTCGCAGTGGCTGGGAACTGAGACACCACCAGCATTGAGCAAATAAACATTTCCCATTTCCAGAGAGTTCATGTCAGTGCAACGCATTTCTTTGAGCAGCCCTAGTTCCCTGGTTGGGCAGCTGTCAGGAATTAGGTAGAGGAAGGTGGCCAATATATGAAAGTACTTAAAGGCAGGAAGAGAAGTGAGGCCCTCACATCCATCTATTGTAAAGTTGCCACTTCAGCATCCTGAGCCCATGGGTGTTAAATGGGCCATGCTTAGCTGAGTCATGGAAAAGAAGGGCAAAAACAAGGACGGGGAGTCTTGTCTCAGCTGGGGTGCCGTGCCCTTGGGGACTTGGAGGAACAACTGCAAAACCTTCACAGCTACACGTTCCTCCTCCCCCCCCCTCCCCCCAGTTAAGGGCTCATTGCCTACAGCTACCTACCTCTGCACCAGCTCAGTGCCCTCTGGCACTCACCCGTCCGGCCTGGCATTAAGTTGAGGATCAGGTTGATCAGTAGAGTGCTAATAAATCTTATAAGCAATATGTGTCAAAGCAGTTAAGTGTTGTTTCCTCGAAGGTGTATGGAAGGTTAGGTGTGGGAGCTAATTGCTGACTGAGCAGGACACGCTTCAGCAAGAGTGTTTGCAGAGGCTGGGGGATGCCTCGGCTACTTTTGTTAGGCCTGATTTAGCACAAGGACCTTGCATCCTCCTTTATGCTCTAAAACATGAAGCAGAAGAAGGGAACATAAAATACAAACCCAAAGAGTGTCCGTTTCTGCTTGCTGCCTGTCCATGTGAAGCGTTTCAGTTCTTCTCGAGCCAGCACCATCCCACTGTCTGCTTGATAATCCTTGAAGAAAAAAGAAAAACTCAACCCTGTTAGGTGTTAACCATAGAAAGTGAATTTTACAATGGGCTCAATTACTCTTTGGCTGGATTTTCATCATTGATTTTGTCATTTATACCCAGAGAGCTCTAGGAGACAGCTGCTTTGTGCTCCTGGAGGTGCTGCAATGCCCGGGTATTTAATGTTGCCTTTCCAAACTGTCGTTGCTTTGGGATGCAGCAAACATGTGCCATTAATGCAGATACAGAGTGTTAAAATAAAGGTGTCTACACACAAGGTGAGGCTCTGGCCAGCCGCTAGTTCAACCCTGAGAGCACCACTGTGCCTTTCCCACCTCCCACCACTTAATGGATACAACTGGGTCACTAAAAGCTTCACCCAGCCTTTCACCCCACCAGAACAGTGTGTGTGTCCTGCTAGTAGACATTTCCTCAGGTTGTCTGCCTGATAACAGGACTTGTTCATACCAGAGACCTCTGATGGAAATGTGACCTACAATTCTCATTTATGTGCTACTATTTAGATGAAAACACAGATCCAAGGGATTTTAAGTGGCTCTCCCAAACTAATGGGGCTTAGGTGGGACTCTGGCTGCCACACCCTGCAGGCCTACTGGCACTGGTCATTTAATCAGGCAGGCAAGTAGTGTTTGCAGTCCATGGCATGGTCAGCAAGGTTCTGCTGTCCCAGATTTGTAGGACAGTGGGATACTGCCATGCTACAAGCACAGATAATCTTGCATCTCCTATCAACAGAGCAGACACAGCAGTAAAATTCCTTCTTGATTCTCTTTGTGTAAATCTGTCGTACATATAAAAAGAAATAAATGGTGAACCATTTGGCTCAGGAGTCACTTACATTGAATACAGGCGTTTTCTTGATGGGAAGCTCTTCAAATGTCTTTATGCAGTGGGGTGGTTTTATTTTGAAAGTGTTTATGTATCTGTTCAACAAAAGCAGGACAATTTTGGTGGGAGTGTGAAGTGTGTAAGCAGGAAGCACTGGGTATTTCTGTTTCTTTAAGCAGTTGCCAAACTGTCATTGAGGCAGTTTACACAAAAGGGATTTGGTAACCAGACCCCACCCAAACCTCATGCCCCAGCCCTGGGATGCACACAACTGTCCCTCTCACAGCGCCCAAGCCCTGTCCCTCTGGTCAGGGCCATCCTGACCAGCAATCCCAGCCCAATTGGATCCCAGTGGTGGTGGCTCAGTGTCTCGTGGGACACTCAGGTCATGTGGGGTGTCTCTGGGTGTTTTCTCCTACCCAGGTCCAAGCCAGGCTATGCAGCAAGCTGCAATACCCAACAAACAAACTGTCTCACTTTTGCTTATCTCACCTGATGTTTTCAGTGCTTCCACAACTTGAGCTTGTAACAGGAAAATTTTCATTGCAAAAAGGCTCAGATGCAGGGGGAAACCCACTTTCCGTTGTAAATATAGTATTGAGGGGTATGTAGTCTTTACCCTCCTAAATGCACATAAAAAATCAAAGTGTTATTCCTGGGACCATGTGGCCAGTCTCCCTGGACTCAGTGACAGCGCATTGTCATGACATAAGTACCTGCTGGACATTGGCTTGCAGCAGGTCCCCCAGCTTCTTCACCAGCTCGGAGAACCATGGTCTGTCATTGGGATTGCTTTGCCAGCAGTCCAGCATGATTTGGTAGCTGTGAGGACAAAAGCAAAAGGAGCACATGGTGGAGTTACAGCTCAGTTTGATCCAAGGCAGCACAGTCTCTGACAGCTTGTCACCAGCAGAATTTATTTCCAAACCTGCCTGACTTCACAAAGGTGCTCTCCAACACCACCAAGACCTCTTACTAAAAGAGTAAACTTTCCACAAAAGAAGAAAAAAATATTCTTCCTTCAAGACAGTGGGAAGACCACATCAAAAGAATGTGGGTAGAATGATGAGCCAATTAGTCATACTTTCTATTTTTGTTCCTAATTAGGCATTAAACCTTTGTATTAAACATCTATTAACTGACAATGTTTAAGTTAAGGCATCCTAAGATGACTTATATGAATGTGTCACTTCCTCATATTGGTCGAGTCAAGCTTTCCTTCCTGCAATAAAATATGTGGAAGAGAAAAAAAAAACCTCTTATCTACTGTCACTAGGATAATAAAATTAGCCAATGGGTAGTACTCCCAGATAGGCATGGCTGGCTCACATCCTTTTTCTTCTTCCAGAACTATTTTTTGGTAAGTGTTGCTATTTACAGTCATGACGCAGTGCTTGAAAAGGCACCAAAACCACCTACACATACTTGATTTTGCCTCTGGAGGTAAAATTCCCTGGATATCTTCATGCTTCTGAGTGATTTGTGCCAGGGGGTGCATGTTCGGCATGCTGCAGGTGCCTCCCCAGGCAGGGCACTCTGTCCCACTCCCAGGGCATAGGGGCTGCAAAATCAGGGTCTCACTTGCAGCCCCCCTGGACCTCAAGAAAGGTGTTGGCCATGCAGCAGCAGCTGAGGCCTGCACCTGAAGGCAGGGGACCAGGGTGTGACAGCCAATGTCACAGTGGAGAGGTTCAGAGAAACCCAGCAGGTGACATGGACTGGGAGGCCATGGGTCCCTGTTACCTTCCTCTGCCATCAGACACCATCTCCAGGAAAGGGTGGACCCTTGTCACCCGAGTGTTTGTGAGGAAGCCTCTGCTGTCGCTTCCTAAGTCAAGACGACGTTCATAATGTCACATTCCTCTAGCACTTATCTGTGTGTGCGTTGGTAAATATTAAAGCTGGAAAAGAATGAGCGACCTTCCTCCTCGGGGCTGCTCGCTCAGCTCCCCTTGGAGCTCGGGTCCACATCCCTCCTCACCCTCTCCTACCCCACGGGAGGGCCAGGGGGCCAAGGGTGGGGGGGGAATGCAAGAAGATGCTGATGTCAGCAAGAAGATTCAGGGCAGCATTGGGTGGTTTTTGCTTATGTTGGCATGGGGTGCTTTTTGCAGAGACTCATACATCATCTGCAAGGCAGCCCAGGAGGGCAGCAGGACACCAGGCAAGTAGAGAAAGGTGTCTTACATCTCATCGGTTGCTTGCTCCGGGGCTCGCATTCTTGTGCCTTCTTTTAGTCTGCTGCAGAAATCTTCATCTATTTGTACTCCAGGGTAAGGAGAGGCACCTAGGGACAACATAGGGAGAACAGGGTCACACATCCCCTGAGCTGAGTACCTGTGACCTAGCCTTGGCCCTATGCTTTCCCCCAAACACTTGGGGTATGCAACATCTGCTTGCACAGCTGGGAGCCTGGGGACATCCCCTGCTGTAGGGTCTGGCCCTGCCAGCTGCCACAGACAAGGCACTGCTGCTGCCCCTGCTCCAAGCCTCAGTCCTTGGAGGGGAGCAGGATCAAACCTGGCACCATTGGTGGTGCTTACCTGGCCTGAATGTAAAAAATAAACATGAATTTGACTTGAAAAGAATCCCTCAAGAGCAGCCATATCTGATCTTTCTATGGTTTGGACCACCACAAATTCTAGTAAGCAGAGTATTAACAAACCCCAAATGCTCAAAACCACCTTGAAGAGAATAAAATCGTGGGTTTAAGCCAGATAATGGTACATTAGCGTTATTTCTCTAGTTTCTGTGGTTTTAAGATGCAGCCTGATCATGCTGCTGATCTTTTTTCTGTAAATAAGAAAACATCAGGAAAAGGGAAAAAGAAAGAAAAAACCCTAAAACACTCCTCAGAGTCAGAAAATCACCAGGCTCAAGGAGTTAGGGCTTTAAGAAAAAAATAGCAGATATTATGAGGCTGACCATAAAATCACACGAGTTGGCAGACTGACCAACAACATGTGTTTAAACTAATAAATGATTGATTGTCCTGAGAATTGTATAGTATTGTTTCCTCTGCTGTTCGCCTCTTTTGTCAGCCTCTGTTTTGAACCCAATTAAGATTCTTCTATTCTGATGGTCATTGTTGTTCCCACTCAGCATACATCTTGCATCCTGCCTTTTCTATGTGAAAGAAGGGGGAAAACAAAAACTTCACTGGGTTTTAATTTCGGACTGCATGCTCTAGTTCATCCTGTGGCATCTGTGTGGATGCTTGGTCACCTGCTGTGTACAGTGGCCTGGGTGAGGGGGTTCTGGGTCCCTCCTGGGCCGGGGTGACTGCCTGGTCTCAGGCTGGAAACCGGGGTGACACAGTCTGAGACATGCAAAGACCTCTGTGCGTGTTCAGTTCCCACAAGAGAAGTAAGAAACTTTTTATGGAGCACCCAGCACATGGCACTCAGTGTCTTGAACACTACCTGTGGCACAGGAGGTGATGCCTCAGTCCCTGGCAGCTGCTGACCCAGGTCCACAGCTCTGTGTAATCCCACAGGGTTCCACATTTAATAAAAACACTTAAAAATTTGCCCAATTTTCCTGGTTTGTGCTAGCAGCCAGAAAAAGTGCCATGACTGCTCCTCCTGTGCTGCCCTGTATCTCCATCAAGGGAAAAGAAGGGAGCTTAAGTATTTCCCTTTACAGAAATAAGTCATAAAGGTCTCAGATGACTGTGCTATCTAGTAAGGCTTTCAGCCTGATAAGTCAACTTTCAGTGACCTTACAAGCACCAAAATTTCCAGTTCACAGAGGCATGATACACACAGTTCTCTGATCTACCCTCACATCCCACCTCTGCCTCACTTAGGTCTTTCCTTATTAAAGACCTGGCAAAAGCTCATTGAAGGCAATGGATGTTTTTCCCCAGGCTGAAGTCCCCACCGCTGAGTCCAGCTCCTGGGGTGCAGAGTTAACGTACCCAAGGAAAATATCTCCCACAGCAAGACCCCGTAGGACCACACATCGCTTTTTGTATTGTAGATTTTATCAAATATGGATTCTGGAGCCATCCACTTGAGAGGAAGTCGAGCCTGGAGTAAAAGGGACAAACCTGACTATTATTTTCAAAGCCTAAAAGAATTTAATCATAGATGAATCAACTATATATCATGTAAATAATTACCATTCAAACAGGAACCTGTGGGATTTCCTTACAGGCAGTCAAGATAAACCCACACTCATTCAGACATTTTCTTAACAAATTGTCAGAGTAAAAGGCTGTTCTTAAAATACATGAGGCACAAAACGCCAGACTGGAAACCTGTGACCAGAATGACCAAGCCTTTTCTTTACAGGGATGTGGGGATATGCAAGAACAGAGGTCCCTTGCCATCGTCCTAGAGACAGGGGAGAAAACCCTACGTCTAAGCACAAATTGCTCTGTGATGGCATTGGAGATGTTCTTGGGGAAATTTTCAGTGCTTGAATTTGTGTGTCAGCAACCCCTGAAGCCCTGTTGAACCCTGCAGCCTTTTCATGCCTCCTGAGCAGTACTCAAGTTTAGCAAATAACACTTCACAACTAATATGTAGTGCTGCAATTTAGGGAGGAGGGAATAGCTGGCAGGTGGGTGAGACCTCCAGAAGGAGCTTCGCTGCGTGACTGCAGTGCTCAAATTCCCATGGCACTGGGGTCGCAGGCACAGTTTGCTGACTCAGCCCCTGGCAGCCTTGCCAGGGGCCTTACTGCCTGAGGGACTGGTTTCCTTGAAGGGACTTTACTGGGTAAGGAGGTTATGCTGCAGAGCCAGCCAAGGAACAGATGTCCAAAAAATATCTAAAGTATTAACAAGGCAGAGTGGTGAAACAGGTAGCATGTCCAAGCCTTATGCTTGAGGACAGAAATACTTTCGAGATCTACAACGCATTTGGGTAGCTCATCTTCATATGATAGCTTTCAAGCTCTTTTAAGTTCAGGAAATATGAATGTCTATGGAACATTTTAGTGGACAGTTTGAAATTATATGTTATAAACATTTGCTAAATAAACAGCATCTTGACTTACATCTCCTTTTCTCACATAATCAGGATTCTTATAAATATCTCTTGCAAGGCCAAAATCACAGATCTTCACGACATTGTTCTCAGATAAAAGGATGTTTCTGGCTGCCAGGTCACGATGAATGCACTATAATAAAACAGTTTCACAATCAAACTGCATTTCCTTAATCCTGCCCACATATTTCCTGACTGTCTCCCATGTCCTCTTTAAAATTGTTATTATTATTATTAGTTGAGAGATCAGTTTAATATTATTTTAGAGAAGCTGACTATAGTTTACACAGAGTTACTGTAAACAGTGGCAATTCTTAAAAAAACCCTGACCAAACTTCCCAAGTCCAGAAAGTGATAAATTTTTAAGCCCCCCTGACATGTGCAGGGAAAACGCTGATTCATTTGGAGCTCCCTACCTAATATATGTTGAAATTAAGAAAAAAACCCGACCACACCCAAAAGATCTTCACTGAATGAATGAGCTTGACCCACTGCCTTCAGCCATGATCCTGTGTTTACGGACTATGGAGACTTGGATAAACACACCATTATATTTATAACGCCAAGAGGAAAACGGCTCTTCCTTTGTGACCTCTCCCAAGGAAGGTGTCACTAAAATGTAGACATGATTTCACCTCTGAATCCCATCCTTCTGCAGCGAAAAATCCCCAGTGCAGAACTCACCTTTCTTGAGGAGAGGAACTCCATGCCTCTGGCCACCTGGAAGCTGTAAGAGATCAGGTCCTCCATAGTGAGGGGCAACTTGTAGAGCTCAGCAGTCTCTGCAAAGGCGGAAAATGTGGCTTGTTACAAAGTTCATTTGCAAGGCAGTTATTTCCCCCCTCTCTTACTGACCCTATGACTCCCATAAATTCAGTCTTCTTAGAGTAATATTCGAAGGTCAACCCACTGTCATTGGAAACAAAAATAGTGCTTGCTTTATACCCTGTGCTTTGGACACTGCTGTGTTTTCCCCAAAGATAAGGAGCAGTCAGAAGAAACAATCACACATTTTCCTGTCAGATTTAGTAACCCTGGAAATAATCTTTTTTTAAATCTTCTACCCTCTGGACATGACCCTGTGAGCGTCTCCCACGGATGTTTATTAGGGTGATAAATGAGGAAAAAAATTTCAGGGATGCACAGTATGGTGTAAAAATATCACAGACCGTGTAGG